>NC_080167.1:6185731-6431431 GCF_950295315.1 Erinaceus europaeus | reverse complement strand
GTAGAATAAGCATTCTCCAGACCTCTCCTAAGTAGCTTCATGGACAAATAGTGTGGTATGGCCTTGGGTACCCAACTTGGAACACCTCTTAAAATGCAAAGTATTTGTGGCCTTTGTACAGGCCGTTTTATTCATCAGAACGTCTCCTGGAGCTGGGGATGGAGCTCCGTGGTAGAGTATGTCCTAAGTTGAATATCCCTGACACTTAGGCGCGCGCACACACACACACACACACACACACACACACACACACACACACACTTCTAGAAATATCCTAAGAGTGGGAAAATATTTCCTAGAAATAAACCATGAGTAAATATTCACCTCTCCCAGTTATATCTGATCAGAACTGAACTCCTTATATAAATTCACTTGTTTTTTTTTTTCTTTCTTTTGCTCAACTCTGAGTTATTGCAGTGTGGGGGATTGAACCTGGGATGTGAGAGCCTCAGGTATGAAAGCCTCTTTGCATAACCATTATGCTATACCCCCACCCATAAATTTACATGTTTTGTTTTTCCCTATGAATCCACTGTTCCTGGAGGCCATTTATTCCATTTTGTTGCCCCTGCTGTTATTGTTGTCATTGCTGTTGTTGTTGGATAGAAGAGAGAGAAATCCAGAGAGGAGGAGAGAAAGAAAGACACCTATAGACTTGCTTCATGGCTTGTGAAGTGACCCCTTCCCCTGTAAGTGGGGAGCAGGGGACTTGAATCCGGATTCTTGCATGGGTTCCTGCATTTTGTGCCATGAGTACTTAACTCGCTGCACAAGCACTCAGGGCCCCCAATTTAAATATTTTTATGGAAGAGAAAGTGATGAATTCCTCATAAACTTAACAGGGGTTAATGACTTAATACTCTAAATTCCCTAATAGCACATGGAGGAGATAGCATAATGATTATGTAAAAAAGCTTTCATGCTTGAGGCACTAGAGGCCCCAAGTTCAACCTGCAGAACCACCATAAGCCAGAGCAGAGCAGAGCTGTGATCTCTCTATGGATCTAGATATTTTAATCTCTTTAATATATGTGATTTATTTAATTAAAGAGAATTAAATCACATACATATGTATCAGTGTATAATTTTTAAATTTTTTTAAAAACTTAAAAAAGTATTTACTTTCCTTTTTGTTGCACTTTTTTTTTAATTGTTGTAGTTATTGTTGTAATTGATGTCGGCCTCCCCACCTGCAGGGAGTCGCTTCACAGGCGGTGACACAGCAGGTCTGCAGGTGTCTATCTTTCTCCCCCCCCCCCCCCCGTCTTCCCCTCCTCTCTCCATTTCTCTCTGTCCTATCCAACAACAAACAGCATCAACAATGGCAATAATAATAACCACAAGGAGGCTACAACAACAAGGGCAACAAAAAGGGGGAAAAATGGCCTCCAGGAGCGGTGGATTCATGGTGCAGGCACCGCGCCCAGCAATAACCCTGGAGGAAAAAATAAATAAAAATAAAACACACACATTTTAAGTTATTATTTGAAAGGAGAAGGGGGGAGATCAAAACTTTTTTTTTTAATTTATTTAGTTTAGTTATTCCCTTTTGTTGCCCTTGTTGTTTTATTGTTGTAGTTATTATTGTTGTTGTCGTTGTTAGATAGGACAGAGAGAAATGGAGAGAGGAGGGGAAGACAGAGAGGAGGAGAGAAAGACAGACACCTGCAGACCTGCTTCACTGCCTGTGAAGCGACTCCCCTGCAGGTGGGGAGCCGGGGTTCGAACCGGGATCCTTACGCCGGTCCTTGTGCTTTGCGCCACCTGCGCTTAACCCGCTGCACTACAGCCCGACTCCCAATCAAAACTTTTTTTACGGGGGTCGGGCGGTAATGCAGTGGGTTAAGCACTCAGCGCAAAGCACAAGGAGCAGCATAAGGATCCTGGTTCGAGCCCCCGGCTCCCCACCTGCAGCGAAGTCGCTTCACAGGCGGTGAAGCAGGTCTGCAGGTGTCTGTCTTTCTCTCCCCTCTCTGTCTTCCCCTCCTCTCTCCATTTCTCTCTGTCCTATCCAACAGCGATGACATCAATAACAACAATAACAACCACAACAAAGGCCACAACAAGAGCAAACAAAATGGGGAAAATGGCCTCCAGGAGCAGTGGATTCGTAGTGCAGGCACCGAGCCCGTGATAACCCTGGAGGCAAAATAAAAAAATAAATAAATAAAATAAAAACTTTTTTTACATTTTTATATTTATTTATTTATTTAAAGAATTTATTTATTTACGAGAAAGATAGGCAGAGAGAGAGAGAAAGAAGGTATCACTCTGGTACATGTGCTGCCGGGAATTGAACTCAGGACCTCATGGTTGAGAACCCAGTGCTTTATCCACTACACCACCTCCCGGACCACTTTATTTATTTTTTTAACTAATTATTTTATTTTCCCTTTTGTTGCCCTGTTTATTATTATTATTGTTGTAGTTATTATTGTTGTTATTGATGTCATCGTTGTTATCTAAGGGGGAGAGAAAGATAGACACCTGCAGACCTGCTTCACTGCCTGTGAAGTGATTCTCCTGCAGGTAGGGAGCCTGGGACTCGAACCGGTATCCTTATGCTGGTCCTTGAGCTTTGTGCCATGTGTGCTTAACCTGCTGCTCTACTGCCCAGTTCCCTATTTATTTATTTACCAGAGCACTGTTCAACTCTGGTTTATGGTGGTGCTGGGGACAGAACCTGGGAGGGACCTCAGAGCCTCTGGCTTGAAAGGCTTTTGTATAACCATTATGCTGTCTTCCCAGACCAAGATATAAACTTTTTGAAAGCCCCTGAAGCACCACTTCACTCACATGCAGGTGGGGACCAGAGATTTTTTTTTTTCCCCTCCAGGGTTATTGCTCCTGGAGGCTATTTTTTTTCCTTTTGTTGCCCTTGTTGTTTATCACTGCTGTTATCATTATTGTTGTTAGTAGTATTGTTCTTATAATTGTTGTTGGATAGGACAGAGAGAAATGGTGAGAGGAGAGGAAGACAGAGAGGAGGAGAGAAAGACAGACACCTGCAGACCTGCTTCACCGCCTGTGAAGCGACTCCCCTGCAGGTGGGGGGGACCAGAGAGTTGAACCTGGGTGCACCACCAGTAGGTGCAAACGTACCCACACCCTAACCCACACAAAACATGAATACAGGGGGCCAGGCAGTGCACACATTTCAGTGCACAAGGACCCAGGTTCAAGCCCCTGGTCCCCACCTGCAGAAGGAAAGCTTCACGAATGGTGAAGCAGGGCTGGAGGTGTCGTTCTGTCTCTCTCCCCCTCCCTTTTCTTCAAGTTCTCTGTCTCTATTCAATAATAAATAAAATAAAAATGTAATAAAAGTGCGGGGGTAGATAGCATAATGGTTATACAAACAGACTCAATCGTGAGGCTCCGTGAAGTCTCAGGTTCAGTTCCTTCACCACCATAAGCCAGAGCGGAGCAGTGTTCTGGTAAAAAAAAAATTAAAAAATTATATATATATATATATATATATATATATATATATGTAATAAAAAAGTGGTCCGGGAGGTGGTGCAGTAGATAAGGCATTAGACTCTCAAGCATGAGGTACTGAGTTCAATCCCTGGCAGCCATGTACCAGAGTGATGTCTGGTTCTCTCTCCTGTCATTTCTCATGAATAAATAAAATCTTTAAAAAAAGAAAAGAAGGGAGTCGGGCTGTAGCGCAGCGGTTAAGCGCACGTGGCGCAAAGCACAAGGACCCGGATAAGGATCCCGGTTCGAGCCCCCGGCTCCCCACCTGCAGGGGAGTCGCTTCACAGGCGGTGAATCGGGTCTACAGGTGTCTGTCTTTCTCTCCCCCTCTCTGTCTTCCCCTCCTCTCTCCATTTCTCTCTGTCCTATCCAACAACGACAACAATAATGGCTACAACAATAAAACAAGGGCAACAAAAGGGAATAAATAAGTAATAATTAAAAAAAAAAAAAGAAAGAAAAGAAAATAGGGCGAGCGTAGATAGCATAATGGTTATGCAAACCGACTCTCCAGCCTGAGGCTCAAGTTCCAGGTTCAACACGCACCAGCATAAGCCAGAGCTGAGCAGTGCTCTGGGAAAAAATATATATATATGAGGGCAGGGGTAGATAGCATAATAGTTATACAAACTCGTGCCTGAGTTCTCAAAGTCCAAGGTTCAATTCTTTTTTTTTTTTTTTTAAGATTTTATTTATTTATTAATGAGAAAGATAGGAGGAGAGAGAGAAAGAAACAGAAGTCACTCTGGTACATGTACTGCCAGAGATTTTTAACTCAGGACCTCATGCTTGAGAGGTCCAATGCTTTATCCACTGCACCACCTCCCGGACCACCTAGGTTCAATTCTTAAACCACCATAAGCCAAAATTATGCACTGCTGTAACATGAAAAAGAAAATAAAAAAAACCCACATGTCCCACGAAATCAGACCCAGAGAGAAACAATCAGCGTAATATATCTCACTATTTTTGAACTCTGAAACGTCAGTCTCCGTAGAGACTGTCAAAAATTGCCAATGCCGACTGTATTTCAAGTCGTCATGGCGGGGTATTGGGAAAAGTTTTCAATTAGCAATAATCGCGCCTCGGATAAACCTCATTGGCTACGATACTGCCACTGCGCAAAGCTGAAGAGCAGAGCTTCCGCGCCCCTCTCCCCATGGGCCGCAGCTGCCTTTTCACTGAGGGTGAGCGGCTGCCCGCGACCCCGCGCGGAGGACGTGCTCGCCACCCCGGCGCTCAGTGCTCGGCCCAGCCTGCGCGGGAGCCTCCTCCTCGTGGCATCTGCGTGTGTGGATCGTCCAGGTTTGGGAAAGAGAACGGTTGTCCGCGGGGCATGCTGGGAGCCATATTCAAATCATGATGACGTCATAGGAGCCCTGCAGCCAGTGGCCGCTGGGAGGGGCGGGTGAATGTAAGAGTGACTAAGGACCAAGGTTCAAAAAGCTGGTGGAGGTGGGGTTGCGGGGTGCAGAGCGGGGTGGGGAGCGGGGGAGTGCGTTTGTGTATTTGGCAAATGACCTGTGAGCCATGAGGTTTCCAGTTCCATCCCTCCATAGCCAGTACCGTAATGCAGTTCTGGTTCTTTTTTTTTTATTTTTGATTGATTGATTGATTGATTGATTGAATAATGATTGGCAAGATGGTAGGATAAGAAAGGTACAATTCCACATAATTCCCACCACCAAAGTTCCACATCCCATCTCCTCTATTGGAAGCTTTCCTATTCTTTGTCGCTCTGGGAGTATGGACCCAGGATCATTATTGGGTGTAGAAGGTGGGAGGTCTGGCTTCTGTAATTGCTTCTCCACTGAACATGGGTGTTAGCAGGTTGATCCATACTGCCAGCCTGTTTTTTTTTTTTTTTCTTTATTGGGGAATTAATGTTTTACATTCAACGGTAAATACAATAGTTTGTACATGCATAACATTTCTCAGTTTTCCATATAATACTAGGTCCTCTGTCATTTTTCTTGAATTTGTATTCCCCTCCCCCCCCTTCCCCCAACCAATCCCAGAGTCTTTTACTTTGGTGCAATATGCCAATTCTAGTTGAAGTTCTACTTGTGTTTTCTCTTCTGATCTTTTTTTTTTTCCCTTTTGTTGTCCTTGTCATTTTTATTATTGTTGTAGTTATTGTTGTTTTGATGTCGTTGTTGTTGGATAGGACAGAGAGAAATGGAGAGAGGAGGGGAAGACAGAGAGGGGGAGAGAAAGACAGACACCTGCAGACCTGCTTCACCGCCTGTGAAGCGACTCCCCTGCAGGTGGGGAGCCGGGGGCTCGAGCCCAGATCCTTCTGCCGGTCCTTGTGCTTTGTGCCACGTGCGCTTAACCCGCTGTGCTACCGCCCGACTCCGTTTTTCTTCTTTTTTTTTAACCAAAGCACTGTTCAGCTCTGGTTTATGGTGGTGGGGAAGATTGAACCTGTGACTTCGGAGCCGCAGGAAGTTCTGGTTCTTCTGTCACGTGAGAACCACAAATAAGGGATCTCAGGGAGATAGCTCAGTGAATGAAGCTGGGGCCTTCATGCATGAGGTTATAGGTTCCATCTCTGGCATGTCACGTGCCAAAGTGATGGTCTGGTTTTCTTCTCTCCTCTTTTTACTTTTTTTTTTTGTTTTTTATTTTTTAAATATTTATTTTATTTATTTATTCCCTTTTGTTGCCCTTGTTGTTTTTTATTGTTGTAGTTATTATTGTTGTTGTTGTTGTTGGATAGGACAGAGAGAAATGGAGAGAGGAGGGGGAGACAGAGAGGAGGAGAGAAAGACAGACACCTGCAGACCTGCTTCACCACCTGTGAAGCGACTCCCCTGCAGGTGGGGAGCCGGGGTTCGAACCGGGATCCTTACGCGGGTCCTTGTGCTTTGCGCCACCTGCGCTTAACCCGCTGCGCTACAGCCCGACTCTCCTCTTTTTACTTTTTAAAGGTTTTATATATTAGTGAGACAGATATGAGGAGGGAGAGAGAGGGAGAGAGAAAGAACCAGACATCGCTCTGGTATATGTGCTGCCAGGGATCGAACTGAGGACTTCATGCTTGAGAGTCCAATGTTTTATCCACTGCACCACCTACCTGACGGCCCTCCTCCTTCTCCCCCTCCCCCCTCCTCCCCCTCCTCCTCCCTCTCCCCCTTCCTCCCCCTCCTCTCCCACCTCTTCTCCTTTCTTCTCCGTCTTCTCTTTCTCATAAGTAAATCTTTTCTTTTAAACCAAAAAGGGCAGGGGCAGGTAGGGGAAGCTACAGGAGATGAAAGCTGCATCTGCGGACTGGGAGGCACAGCAGACATGCATGCCTGAGCTCCGGAGGTTTCAGGTGCTGTCCCTGAGCCGACTGTATGCTACAGCTGAGCAGGGAGCTGACTCGGTGCTGGAATGTGAGACCTGGGGATCACCACTTAGGACTAAGCACCAGATATGGGCTGATTCTCAGCATCACATATGACTGTGGTTTCTAAATATTAATATATTTGAATGAATAAAAAATAAAACAGTGACTGAGCAATGGCACAGAGGGTAAAGGATTGAACTCTCAGGCATGAGGGCGATTAGGCAGTGATGCATCTGGTTAAGTGCTCACATTATAAATAACTCTCAGACATGAGGTCCAGAGTTCAATCCTTGGCATCACATAAGCCAGAGAGATGCTCTAGCTCCTTCTCAGTATATATCTGCCTTCAAAGAGGACTTTCCTGGGGGTTGTAGCAGTGTCTGAAGCTTGTGTTTGATCCCTGGAGACAGACAGACAGACATACACACACACACACACACACACACACACACCTTCCTGATCATCCAGGCTGAGAGGTCACTCTGATAGCACTTTTCTTCTCCATCTTTTTGCTCCCAAGCACCTCTTCTTTGTCCACCTATATATTGAATGCCTCCCTTCCCACGAGTCTGTCAACTCAAAGACAGGGCCAAGGACTGAGAGAGAGGGTTCAAGGGTAGGACGCCTGCCTTGCCATTCACGTAAGGGGCTTGAACCTGGGTCCTTGTGCATTTAACCAGCTGTGCCACCACCCAGCCCCCTCCCTCTCTACATCTAACACTAATAAATAAAAATAAAAATAAAAGGTTTCCTGAGAATGGTGGTATTGTGTAGGCTCTGAGCCTTAGTAATAACCTTGTGTGTGAGGTAGAGGAGGAAGGGGTGGGGGAAATTAACGTGCCACAGGTTTTACCACTTAGATGTATTTATTATTTTTACCAGAGCACTGCTCAGATTTGGCTTATGGTGAGACTGGGTCTTGAACCTGGACTTCAAAGCCTCAGGTATGAGAGTCTCTTTGCATAACTATTATGCTATCTCCCCCACTGCACTTAGATACATATAAGTAAGATAGTGGTCCGGGAGGTGGTGCAGTGGTAAAGCTTTGGACTCTCAAGCCATGAGGTTCCGAGTTCAATCCCCGGCAGCACATGTGCCAGAGTGATGTCTGGTTCTTTCTCTCTCTTCCTACCTTTCTCATAAATAAAATCTTAAAAAAAAAAAAAAAAAAGGTAAATTTTTTTTGGTTCTACTCAAATGAAATCTAACTCTCCAGCTGACCAAAGAGGTTACGGCATGAGTTAATCAGAGTTGTCCTTTTTTCACTGACCACTGGTACAGGCAGAATGTAGAGCAGGCTAGGGACTGGGGAGACAACATAATGGTTCTGCAAAAGACTCTCATACGGGGGTTGGGCCGTAGCACAGCGGGTTAAGCGCACATGGCGCAAAGCTCAGGACCGGTCTAAGGATCCTGGTTCGAGCCCCCGGCTCCCCACCTGCATGGGAGTCCCTTCACGGGGTGAAGCAGGTCTGCAGGTGTCTTGTCTTCCCCTCTCTGTCTCCCCCTCTCTGTCTTCCCCTCCTCTCTCCATTTCTCTGTACTATCCAACAACAACAACATCAATAACAATAATAATAGCCACAACAATGATAAAACAAGAAGGGCAACAAAAGGAAAAAAGTAGCCTCCAAGGCATAGTGGATTTATGGTGTAGGCACCGAGCCTCAGCAATAACCCTGGAGGCAAAAAAAAAGATTGTCATGCCTGAGACTCTGAGGTCCCATGGTCAATCCTCACCTACAAGCCAGAGCTGAGCAGTGCTCTGGAAAAAAAAGAAAATAAAGATTTAGGAATGGGGAGATAGCATAATGGTTATGCAGCCTTTTTTTTTTCCCCCTCCAGGGTTATCACTAGGGCTCCTGCCTCACTACGAATCCACTGTTTCTGTTGGGCATTTTTTCCCCAGTTTTGTTGTTATTGGATAGGACAGAGAGAAATTGAGAGGGGAGGGGAAGATAAAGAGGGGGAGAGGAAGACAGACACCTGCAGACCTGTTTCACCGCTTGTGAAGCAGCCCTGTTGCAATGGGGATCTGGGGCTTGACTGGGATCCTTGCGCCGATCTCTAAACTTCGCACTATGTGAGCTGAATCCGGTGCGCCAACGCCCAATCCCCCCTTTTATTTTTTTCTTTTTCTTTTTTTGCTTTTTTTTTAATATTTATTTTCCCTTTTGTTGCCCTTTTTTTTGTTATTGTTATTGTTGTTACTGATGTCATCGTTGTTGGATAGGACAGAGAGAAATGGAGAGAGGAGGGGAAGGCAGAGACGGGGAGAGAAAGACAGACACCTGCAGACCTGCTTCACTGCCTGTGAAGAGACTCCCCTGCAGGTGGGGAGCTGGGGTTCGAACCGGGATCCTTATGCCGGTCCTTGTGCTTGGTGCCACATGCGCTTAACCCACTGCGCCACCACCTGACTCCTTTCTTTTTCTTTCTTTCTTTTTTTTATAAATTGTATTCTTTTTCATTTTTTATTTTATTTTCTCTTTTGTTTCTCTAGTTGTATTTTTATTGTTATTATTGTTGTTATTGATGTCGTCATTGTTAGATAGGACAGAGAGAAATGGAGAGAGGAGGGGGAGAGAAAGACAGACACCTGCAGACCTGCTTCACCTCCTGTGAAGCGACCCCCCTGCAGGTGGGGAGCTGGGGCTTGAACTGGGATGCTTACTCTGGTCCTTGGTCTTTGTGGCACATGCACTTAACCTGCTATGCTACCACCCGACCCCCTATTGGGACATTTAAATTTTTATTTTTATTTTTATTTATTGGATAGAGACAGTCAGAAATCAAGAGGAAGGGGGAGACAGAGAGGAAAAGAGACAGAAAGACACCTGCAGCCGTGCTTCAGCACTTGCAAAGCTTTCCCTTTGCAGGTCGGGAGCAGGGGCTGGAACCTGGGTCCTTGTGCATTGCAACATGTGCGCTCGACCAGGTGTGCAGCCACCCGGCTCCCAACCTGTCACTTTATCTCCTCCTCCTCTCCTCCCTAATTTCTCTCTTGTCTCTACCCAATAGTAAGTAAACAGTGGCCCGAGAGGTGGCACAGTGGCTAAGGCTCTAGACTCTCAAGCTTGAGGTCCTGAGTTGGATCCCTGGCAGCACATGTACCAGAGTGATGGCTGGTTCTTTCTCTTCTCCTATCTTTCCCATGAATAAATAAATTCTTTAAAATAAATAAATGAATAAGTGAATAAAGTTTTTTAAAAAGAAAAATTCTTAAGGGGCCAGGCAGTATTGCACATGGTTGAGAACACATATTACAGTGCACAAGGTCCCAGGTTCAAGGCCTCCAGCTTCACAAGCAGTGAAGCAATGCTATAGGTGTCTTTCTCTCCCTCTCTATTACCCCTCCCCCCCTTAAAAAAATCTTTATTGGATAGAGACAGCCAGAAATTTAAAGGAAGGGGGAGGTAGAGAGGGAGAGAGACAGGGTGGTGTAGACAGCATAATGTTTATGAAAAGAGACCCTCATGCCTGAGACTCCGAAGTCCCAGGTTCAATCCCCCGCACCACAGTAAGCCAGAGCTATGCAATGCTCTGATGTCTCTCTGTGTCTTTCTCGCTCTGCATCCCTCTCAAAAATAAATACTGAAGGCTGGGAGTATGGATCGACCTGTCATTGCCCATGTTCAGTGGGGAAGCAATTACAGAAGCCAGACCTTCCACCTCCTGCATCCCTCAATGACCTTGGGTCCATACTCCCAAGGGTTAAAGAGTAGGAAAGCTGTCAGGGGGAGGGGATGGGATGCAGATTTCCGGTGGTGGGAATTGTGTGGAGTTGTACCCCTCTTATACTATGGTTTAGTCAATGTTTCCTTTTTATAAATAAAAAATTTAAAAAATAAATAAAAGAATTTAAAAAGAGAGGGAGGGGGAGTCGGGCTGTAGCATAGCAGGTTAAGCGCAGGTGGTGCAAACACAAGGACCGGTGTAAGGATCCCGGTTCGAGCCCCCAGCTCCCCACCTGCAGGGGAGTCGCATCACAAGTGGTGAAGCAGATCTGCAGGTGTCTGTCTTTCTCTCCCCCTCTCTGTCTTCCCCTCCTCTCTCCATTTCTCTCTGTCCTATCCAACAACAATGACATCAATGGTGACTACAACAATAAAACAGCAAGGGCAACAAAAGGGAATAAATAAATAATTAAAAAAATTTTTAAAAAAAGGGAGAGGGAGAGAGACAGAGACACCTGCAGACCTGCTTCACCACTTGCTAAGCTTTCCCCCTGCAGGTAGGGGCTGGGGGACTGAACCCAGGTCCTTGTGCAGTGTAACATTCACTCATCAGGTGTGCCACCATCAGGCCCCTCACCCCTTCCCTTTTCAATTTTTTTTTTCAGGGTTATTGCTGGAGCTCAGTGCCCACACTATGAATCCACTGCTCCCAGTGGCCATTTTTTCCTATAGGACAGAGAAATTGAGAGGGGAGGGGTAGATAAAGAGGCAGAGAGAGAGAGAGAGAGAGAGAGATGCACATGCAGACCTATTTCAGCACTTGTGAAGCGTCCCTGCTGTAGGTGGGGAGCTGGGGCTTGAACCCAGGTCCTTGCCAGAATCCTTGCTCATAGTACTATGTGCACTTAACATGGTGCACCACCGCCTGACCCCCTCAATTTCCGTCTCTATCAAAAATAATAATAATAATAATGGTTTTGTTTGTTTTTGTTGTTTTTTGCCAGGCCAGCTACTGCTCAACTCTGGCTTATGGTGGTGCTGGGGATTGAACCTGGGACCTGTGAGCCTCAGGCACTAGAATCTGTTTGCATCACTATTATGCTACCTCCCCCACTCTAAAAAGATATATATCTTCCAGGGTTATTGCTGGGGCCCAGTGCCTGCACTACAAATCTACTGCTCCTTTGGCCATTTTTTTTTTTTTTTTTGGATAGGACAGATATTAAATTGAGAGGGGTGGGGAAAATAGGGAGAGAGAGATACCTGCAGACCTGCTTTACTGATTATGAAGCGACCCCCATGTAGGTGGGGAACTGGGGGCTTGAACCAGGATCCTTGAGCGGGTCCTTGCACTTATACTATGTGCGCTTAACTTGGTGCACTACCACTGGGCCCCAAAAAGATAATTCTTAATTTGACAAGATAAAAATTCCTATGAACAGAGATGGATTTTTTTTTCCCAAAAAAGACTGATTTTATTTTATGAAGAGGGATCTTTTTCCCAGTACAATGTTATGTAGATGGCAAGAAAAAGTAGACATCTTCAATGACTAATATTAACATTTAATTTTGGGGGCTGGGTCCAGCTGACTGAGTGCACATGCTACAATGCACAGGTATCCAGGTTCAAGCCCCATATCCCCACCTGCAGGAGGAAGGCTTGACAAGTAGTGAAGTAGTGCTAAAGGTCTCAATCTCTCTCTCTCCCTTTCTGTATCCTCCTTCCTCTGGATTTCTGGCTGTCTCTATCAAATAAATGAATATTATTATTATTATTATTATTATTATTAATTTTTAAAAATATTTTATTTATTTATTTTCTCTTTTGTTGTCCTTGTTGTTTTTCATTGTTGTTGTAGTTATTATTGTTATTGATGTCATTGTTAGATAGGACAGAGAGAAATGGAGAGAGGAGAGGAAGACAGAGAGGGGCAGAGAAAGATAGACACCTGCAGACCTGCTTCACCGCCTGTGAAGCGACTCCCCTGCAGGTGGGGAGCCGGGGTTGGAACCGGGATCCTTATGCCGGTCCTTGTGCTTTGCGCCACCTGCGCTTAACCCACTGCACTACAGCCCGACTCCCGATTATTATTTTTTTAAGAGAAAGAATGTAAAAAGATCATAGCACCAAAGCTTCCTTCAGTGCAGTGAAAGCCAAGCTTGAACCTGAGTCGCACACATGACAAAGTGTTCTACTGAGCTGCTGCACAGGCACCTATAACCCCAAGTACAAACTCCAGCACCACCATAAACAGAAACTAAGCAGTGCTCTGGTTAAATAAATATAAGATAGGGGGCGGGGTGGTTGCACAGCAGCCCAGCTCCCGAGGAGTCGCTTCACAGGCGGTGAAGCAGGTCTGCAGGTGTCTAGCTTTCTCTCTCCATTTCTCTCTGTTCTATCCAATAACAGCAATAAGAACAAGGGAAACAAAATGAAAACATGACCTCCAGGAGCAGTGGATTTGAGCCCCAGCGATAACCCTGGGGGCAAAAATAAATACAAGATGAATCAGGTGGTCCTGAGTTCGATCTCTGGCAGTGATGTACCAGAGTGATGTCTGGTTCTTTCTCTCTCTCTCTCTCCTCCTGTCTTTCTCATTCATTAACAAATAAAATCTTTTTTAAAAAATAAGATAGGGAGTCGGGCGGTAGTGCAGTGGGTTAAGCGCACGTGGCGCAAAGCGCAAGGACCGGCCTAAGGATCCCGGTTCGAGCCCCCGGCTCCCCACCTGCAGGGGAGTCGCTTCACAGGCGGTGAAGCAGGTCTGCAGGTGTCTGACTTTCTCTCCCCCTCTCTGTCTCCCATCTCTCTTCATTTCTCTGTCCTATTCAACAACGATGACGTCAATAACAATAGTAACTACAACAATAAAACAAGGGCAACAAAAGGGAATAAATAAATATTAAAAAAAGAGATAAATCAGTGAAAGACATACATACATACATATAATCTCATTTAAGAAGAAAAAAGACGTGGTCCGGAGGTGGCTCAGTGGATAAAGTATTGCACTCTCGGGAGTCGGGTAGTAGCGCAGTGGGTTAAGCGAACGTGGTGCAAAGCGCAAGGACCGACTTAAGGATCTTGGTTCCAGCCCCCAACTGGACTCCCCACCTGCAGGGGAGTCTCTTCACAGGTGGTGAAGCAGGTCTGCAGGTGTCTGTCTTTCTCTCCCCCTCTCTGTCTTCCCTTTCTCCATTTCTCTCTGTCCTATCCAACAACCACGACTTTAACAATAACTACAACACAATTAAAAAAAAAAGGGCAACAAAAGGGAAAATAAATAAAAAGTATTGGACTCTTAAGCATGAAGTTCTGAGTTTAGTCCCCGGCAGCACATGTACCAGAGTGATGTCTGGTTCTCTCTCTCCTGTCTTCTTTCTCATTAATAAATTAATATTATGGGTGGGTGGGGAGAATACAGGTCCAAGAAGGATGACAGAGGACCTAGTGGGGGTTGTATTGTTATATGGGAAACTGGGGAATGTTATGCATGTACAAACTATTGTATTTACTGTTGAATGTAAAACATTAATTCCCCAATAAAGAAATAAAAAAGTAATATAAAAAAGGAGCGGGAATCGCAGGCACAGACACGCAGAAGTGAAATGCCTTAAGTCCTGGAGAATGCTCTAAGACCGGGGTAGCTGGGGGCTGTTAAGACTCTGGAGTAGAGGAAAGTCCAGGCCCTGGATGAGCTAGCTCCCTGCCTTCGCCTCCTCCTGCATCAACCAGTCCCCTGCTCAGCTCCTGTAGTTTACCTGCAGGTGCAAAGCACTTTCACTTTGTCCCCTCCAAAATGAGCACTATTCTGACACCTTCCCCTCCAATCTCCGAGTCCCAATCTACAAATTCTGAATAGAGGCGCTTTAACCTAGCCTGAACTCCCTGGTTCAACTCCAGAACACCCGCTAATACTACTTCCACGAACTAGAAATGAAGTTGACAGTGTAAGTAAATTGCAACTTGCAACGACAGACTCAAGCCATCCCAACAAAGCCAAGTTATCACTTAGTGACATACCACCACTGATGAAGAACTAAGCAAAACTGACTTTAGACATCCAATAATCAGTCTCCGTAGAGACTGTCAAAAATTGCCAATGCCGACTGTATTTCAAGTCGTCATGGCGGGGTATTGGGAAAAGTTTTCAATTAGCAATAATCGCGCCTCGGATAAACCTCATTGGCTACGATACTGCCACTGCGCAAAGCTGAAGAGCAGAGCTTCCGCGCCCCTCTCCCCATAGGCCGCAGCTGCCTTTTCACTGAGGGTGAGCGGCTGCCCGCGACCCCGCGCGGAGGATGTGCTCGCCACCCCGGCGCTCAGTGCTCGGCCCAGCCTGCGCGGGAGCCTCCTCCTCGTGGCATCTGCGTGTGTGGATCGTCCAGGTTTGGGAAAGAGAACGGTTGTCCGCGGGGCATGCTGGGGGATTTTATGCAAATCACCATGACGTCACATAGGGGCTCTGCCTGTGTGTGTTTACAGTTCAGATATTTGAGCCACTTGAAACGGAAGTCCAAGAAGCAGCAACTTTCAAAGGAGGTGGAATAAAGCGACTCGGGTCAGTTACTAGAAAAAAACGGGAAAACTTCAGAGAAAGCCTAAAAGTAATTCAAAGTTGCCACGCAAATAACTAACCAGAGAAAAGAAAGCCCTGCGAGTATAGTTTATATGCTCTTTTTTTAACAGTGTGATTCAGTCTCCGTGGAGACTGTCAAAAATTGCCAATGCCGACTATATTTCAAGTCGTCATGGCGGGGTATTGGGAAAAGTTTTCAACTAGCAATAATCGCGCCTCGGATAAACCTCATTGGCTACGATACTGCCACTGCGCAAAGCTGAAGGGGAAGACCCCCGGCCATCGTACCCAATAAGCAAGGTCCCTATTTCAGAGAGGTGAATTGGGGGCGCGTGGAGAAGCCTTCCGTTATTGTTTATGGGAACATTATATACGCCCGTGCAAGTGTCTATTAATTGTCTAGGCAGTCTGTGATGATTCACTTGCTTGATGTCACTGGATTTTGATTGAGCCTGGAGCAAGGCATTGTGGGAAGTTTATGTCCATTGATTGACCTGGCAGGTGGCGCAGTGAATAAAGGATTGGTCTTTCTTTCTTTAAGTTTTTATTTATTTATTTATGAGAAACATAGGAGGAGAGAGAAAGAGCCAGACACCACTCTGGTACATGTGCTGTGGTACATGTGCTGTGGGGGATTGAACTCAGGACCTCATGCTTGAGAGTCTGATGCTTTTTCCACTGCGCCACCTCCCAGACCACTCTTTCTTTTCTTTCTTTCTTTCTCTCTTTCTCTTTCTTTCTTTCTTTCTTTCTTTCTTTCTTTCTTTCTTTCTTTCTTTCAAGATTTTATTTATTTATGAGAAAGATAGGAGGAGAGAGAAAGAACCAGACATCACTCTGGTACATGTACTGCCAGGGATCGAACTTGGGACCTCATGCTTGAGAGACCAAAGCTTTATCACTGCGCCACGTCCCGGACCACTCTTTTTTCTTTTTCTTTTTTTCTCTCTCCCTCGCCCCCTTTCTCCATAGTGAAGAAATAAATCTCTTGGGGGACCAGGTGGTGATGCACCTGGTTAAGTGCACATGTTATAGTGCACAAGGACCCAGGTTCAAGTCCCTGGTGTCCACCTGCAGGGGGGAAAGCTTTGTGAGTGGTGAAGCATGGCTGCAGGTGTCTCTCTGTCTCTCTCCCTCTCTTTCACCTTCTTCCCTCTCAATTTCTAGTTGTCTCTATCCAATAAATAAAGATAAATAAAACTTTTCTTTTCAGTTTTATTTCTTTTTTTTTATAATTTATTTCTTTATTGGGGAATTAATGTTTTACATTCAACAGTAAATACAATAGTTTGTACATGCATAACATTCCCCAGATTCCCATTTAACAATACAACCCCCACTATGTCATTCATCATCTTTCATGGACCTGTATTCTCCCCATCTTTTTTCTTTTTTTAAAGATTTGTATTTATTTATTAGTGAGAAAAATAGGAGGAGAGAGAGAAAGAACCAGATATCACTCTGGTACATGTGCTGCTGGAGACTGAACTCAAGACCTCATACTTGAGAATCTAGTGCTTTATCCACTGCGCCACCTACCGGACCACTCTTTTTTTTTTTTTTTTTTAAGATTTTATTTATTAATAAGGGGGGGGGGTCAGAGCATTACTCAGGTACACGTGATGCCAGGGATAGAACTCAGGACCTCATGCTTGAGAATTTACCTCCTGGACCATTATTATTTTTAGTATTTGTTCTTATTTATGTATGAGAGAGAGAGGAGGAAGGGGAGGGCAGGGGAGGAGAGATTGAAAAATAGAGAACCAGAGCATCATTCTGGCATATGTGGTGTCAGGGATTGAATTTACCACAGGCTGGAGAGCCCAGTGGCTTATCCACTGTGCCATCCCCCAGCCACAATGAGAGCTTGCAGCTCTCTTCATTAAAGAGCTCCCTCCCCCCTGCCCCTGCTTGAAGAATCAGGAATATCTTCAGTCACTGGCCTACAGCCAGACGTGCTGAGGGTTTCTGACTCCTTGGTATTTGTGACAAATAGAGGAAGACAACCCAGTCCTTCTTTCCTTCCTTCCTTCCTTCCTTCCTTCCACCCTTTCACTAGAACACTGCTCAGCTGTGGCATCTGGTGGTGTGGGAGATTCAACCTGGGTCCTTTGGAGCCTCAGTCATGAGATTTTGCAGAGCCATTATGCTATCTCTCCAGCTCTATTCTTTAGTTTAGGGTGAAATATAGAGCATGAGGAAGGGAGAGGAGACAGACAAAAAGGAGATGCGTGGTCCAGGAGGTGTCGCAGTGGCTAAGGCACTAGACTTTCAAGCATGAGGTCCTGAGTTCAATCCCCGGCAGTACATGTACCAGAGTGATGTCTGGTTCTTTCTCTCTCTCTCTCTCCTCTCTTTCTCATTAACAAATAAATAAAAACTTTAAAAAAATCATTTCAAAAATATTCAAAAAAGAAAGAAAGAGAGAGAAAGAAAGATGCACCACTGCACCACTCCACCTTCCATCGAGTTCCCCGGGCCACCCAGCTCCTCTTTAAGGCTCAGCTCAGCTGTCCTCTCCTGCAGGAAGCCCTTCCTGACTGCCAGTCCAGGTCAGGTACCTCTCAAGCAGGGAAGCCAGCTGAGACACTCCAGATGCCTGGAGGGCTCTTAGGTGGATGCAGGCATCCTTCCTTCTTTACTTCTTGACCTGTATGGTTATTGCGTTTTTGGAGCACTAGCTAGCGAGGCCAACTCTCTGCCACTTAGGGCATGACTCCTTTTGGCCTCTGGCCACAGGTTTTTGTTCTTCAAATTCCACTGATGGTTGTCTTAGGCCCAGGCCCTAGTCCAGCTCGCTTCTGGACTAGGGTGATAAGGCACCTGGGTCCCTTTTATGTTTTGTTTGAGATTATTCTTTTTTTAAATCTTCATTTACTGATTGGATAGAGACAGCCAGAAATCAAGAGGGATGGGGAGATAGGGAGAGAGACAAAGAGACACCTGCAGCCCTGCTTCACCACTTGCAAAGCTTTTCTCCTGCAGGTGTGGACCGGGGGCTTGAACCTGGGTCACTGAGCACTCAACCAGGTACGTCACCACCCAGCCCCCATCTCTCTTCTGTAAATAAGACAGTTTTTTTTTTTTTTTGTTTGTTTGTTTTAAGTATCAGATTGGGGCTGGGGAGACAGCAAAATGGTTATGCAGAGACTTTCATGCATGAGGCTCCAAGGTCCCAGGTTCAACCCCCCAGTCCCACTATGCCAGAGCTGAGCAGTGCTCTTGTCTGTTTCTCTCCCTCTTCACAGGCGGTGAAGCAGGTCTGCAGGTGTCTGTCTTTCTCTCCCCTTCTCTGTCTTCCCCTCCTCTCTCCATTTCTCTCTGTCCTATCTAACAACAACAACATCAATAACAACAATAAGAACAACAACAACAATGATAAACAACAAGAGCAACAAAAGGGAAAATTTTTTTTTAATTTAAAAAAAAGAGAGACTACAGTTATCCAAAGAACTTGAAGAACTTCTCTGTCCCTGGAAACATATTGCTTGGGTGGCTCTTTGTACACTGTAACTACGAAGGGAAATTGTGTGCTTTCCAACTGCTGTGGATGACTTCATCCTGCATGATGACTTTCCAGCACCATGAGAAAAACAAAGTGTCGAGCTGATTTCTTCCCAGAACATGATGTTCTTTGAGACGCCTAAAAGCACAACAGCCCTGTGTAGCCCCAACAGTCTCTCTTAATGATGCACATCCCATTTAGAACACTATACAGACAATGTGAATTGAACATTTTTCACACTAGGATGTTGGCATTTTCATAGGTTTTGATCAGTTACATGTGTGTGCAGAGAACATTCTGCATCAAAATATCTTGACTTTGTAAAAGTTTCCAGCCTATGAAGTCTTTCAGCCAACAAGGTCAGGTGACTCTCCCTGGCTAGTGACTTACCTAAGTTATTTCTGGATACATTGCTCCCAAACTGTAATACTAAACAGGGCAACTTACCATTATTTGCCTCATATGTGCGATGAGAGAAGCAGGAATCAGATTCCACTTCCAGATTCCATACCACTCATCTGGGTTCAGTTCATCTGAAAATGGGGACAAGGGTCTTCAGGTGGCTTCCATTTGCTTCTGTTCTAAAGCACAAACGTATTGATGTCTCATTACAGTACTATAAGTTGTGACTCTCATTGGCTGCACATTAAACAACTTAGAATTTTATTTTATTTTTATTGATTGATTGATTTTTCCTTCACGGTTACCGCTGGGGCTTGCTGCCTGCACTATGAATCCACTGCTCCTGACAACCATTTTTTCCAGTTTTGGGATAAAACAGAGAGAAATAGTGAAGGAGAAGAGACAGGGAGAGGAAGACATCTGCAGACCTGCTTCAGTGCTTGTGAAGCAACCCCCCTGCAGGTGGGGAGCCAGGGGCTCCAACCGGAATCCTTTCGTGTGTCCCTGTGCTTCCTGTTATATGCGCATAACCTGGTTCGCTACTGCCCAACCCCCCACCAACTGAGAATTTATTAACATTTTGATTCCCAGGCATCTTCTAAGACCAATCAAGTTAGAATCTCTGGAAGTGCCACACAGACTAACTTAATAAACTTGTGCTGGTTAACGTAATAAAAACACAAGATGTGAAAATAAAATTGGAGGAGCTAAGTGGATAAACATATTAGTCTCTGTATACCATCTCTCTTTAATTTTATTTACTTATTTTATTTTGTTGCCATTGTTTTATTGTTGTAGTTATTATTGTTGTTGGATAGGACAGAGAGAAATGGAGAGAGGAGGGGAAGACAGAGGGGGGAGAGAAAGACAGACACCTGCAGATCTGCTTCACCATCTGTGAAGCGACTCCCCTGCAGGTGGAGAGCCAGGGACTCAAACCAGGATCCTTACACCGGTCCTTGCGCTTTGCTCCACATGCGCTTAACCCGCTGCACTACCCACCCAACTCCCTCTTAAATTTTTTTTTAATTTACTTATTCAAGTAGATGGATCACATCTAGATCTACTATTGCATGATCCTTCTTTTATTATTTATTTATGAGAAAGGGAGTGAGAGACAACCAGAGTGAGAGACAACCTGAATAACCTGCATTATTCAGGCACATGTGATGCTGCAGATCCAACTCAGGACCTCATGCTTGAAGTCCACTATGACACCTTCTAGAAGGCTATTGTTACGTTTCCTCTCCTCTCCTTTGGTCCCCCCCCCCCTTCCTTCCTCCCTCAGCACTGCTCAGCCCTGACTTATGGAAGTACCAGGGATTGAACCCAGGACTTTTTTTTTTTTTTTTTTTCCCTCCAGGGTTATTGCTGGGCTCGGTGCCTGCACCATGAATCCACTGCTCCTGGAGGCCATTTTTCCCCCTTTCTGTTGCCCTAGTTGTTGCAGCCTCGTTGCGGTTATTATTGCCATTGTTGACTTTGCTTTGTTGTTGGATAGGACAGAGAGAAATGGAGAGAGGAGGGGAAGACAGAGAAGGGGAGAGAAAGATAGACACCTGCAGACCTGCTTCACCGCCCGTGAAGCGACTTCCCTGCAGGTGGGGAGCCGGGGGCTCGAACCGGGATCCTTAACGCCGGTCCCTGCGCTTTGCGCCACGTGCGCTTAACCCGCTGCGCCGCCGCCCAGCTCCCAGGACTTTTTTTTTTTTTTTTAAGATTCAGTCATTTAGGGGCCAGGTGGCAGTACACCTGGCTGAGTACACATGTTTCTCCCTCTGTCTTCCCCTTCCCTCTCAATTTCTGGCTGTCTCTATACAATAAAGATAGTAAATTTAAAAAATTATTTATGTGGTTTGGGAGGTGGCGCAGTGAATAAGGCACTGGACTCTCAAGCATGAGGTCCTTAAGTTCGATCCCCGGCAGCACGTGTACCAGAGTGATATCTGGCTCTCTCTCTCTCTTCTATCATTTCTCATGAATCAATAAATACAATCTTAAAAAAAATATTTATGAGAAAGAGAAGGAGAGCATCACTCTGGTACATGTGATACTAGGGATCAAATTAGGGATGTCATGCTCTTAGGCCCAGTGCTTTAGCTACTGTGTCACCTCCCAGGCCACTCGATACTTTTTTTTTAAATTTTTTTATTTTTATATATTATATTTATTTATTCCTTTTGTTGCCCTTGTTGTTTTTTATTGTTGTAGTTATTATTGTTGTTATTGTTGTTGGCTAGGACAGAGAGAAATGGAGAGAGGAGGGGAAGACAGAGAGGGGGAGAGAAAGACAGACACCTGCAGACCTGCTTCACCGCCTGTGAAGCGACTCCCCTGCAGGTGGGGAGCCGGGGTTCGAACCGGGATCCTTATGCTGGTCCTTGTGCTTTGTGCCACCTGCGCTTAACCCGCTGCGCTACAGCCCGACTCCCGACTCGATACTTTTATTTATTATTTATTTATTTATTTATTTATTATCTGGCTTATGGTGGTGTGGAGAACTGAACTTGGGACTTCAAAGCTTCAGGCCTGAGAGCCTCTTTGCAGAATCATTATGCTATCTCCCTTGCCCACAATACATTCTTTCTTTTTAAATTTTTTAATCTTTATTATTAGATAGAGACAGAGAAATTGAGAGGGAAGGGGGAGATAGAGAGGGAGAGAGACAGACCTGAAGCCCTGCTTCACTACTCATGAAGCTTCTCCCCCCTGCAGTTGGGACCAGGGGCTTGAACCTGGGTCCTTGCAGAATGTAATGTGTGTGCTTAATCAGATGCATCACTGCCTGATCCCCACAATACACCTTTTTTTAAAAAAATTTTCTATCTTAAGATAGAATGAATTCCTGGGACCAGGAGGTGGCAAAGTGGATAAAGCCTTGGATTCTCAAGCATGGAAGTCCTAAGTTCAGCTGTCAGCAAAGTAAATGCTACAGTGATTCTCTGGTTCTATCTCATTAACCAAAAAAAAAAAAAAAAAAAAGGCAAAATAGCTCACTTGGATAGTGCACAACCCAGGATTGAGCCTACCCCTCCACACTGAAGGAAGCTTTGGTGCTGGGGTTTCCTCTTCCTCCTCCTCCTCCTCCTCCTTTCTCTCTCTTCCTGCTTCTATCAACTAAGTAAGTAACATGTCAGCCATCAGAGGGGCTAGATTGTGGCATACCTGCTTGAGCGCACGTGTCAAAATGTACAAAGATTCAGGTTCAAATTCCACCTGCAGGGAGGGAGATTTTTTCTTTATCTTTATTTATTTATCGGATAGAGACAGTCAGAAATCGAGCCGAAGGGAGAGACAGAGAGGGAGAGAGACAGAGAGACACCTGCAGCCCTGCTTCACCACTCGCAAAGCTTTCCCCCTGCAGGTGGGGACTGGGGGCTCGAACCTGGGTCCTTGAGCATTGCAACATGTGCGCTCAACCAGGTGCGCCACCACCCAGCCCCATGGGAGATTCTATTTTTTTAAATATTTATTTATTTTAATGTTGCTGTAGTTATTATTGCTGTTGTTGTTATGTCATCATTGTTGGATAGGACAGAGAGAAATGCAGAGAGGAGGGGAAGACAGAGAGGGGGAGAGAAAGACAGACACCTGCAGACCTGCTTCACCGCCTGTGAAGCGACTCCCCTGCAGGTGGGAAGCCAGGGGCTCGAACTGGCATCCTTACACCAGTCCTTGTGCTTTGCACCACATGCTGTTAACCTGCTGCGCTACCACCGGACTCCAAAATTAATAACTTTCTTAAAATGTCAGCCATTGGCTGGGGAGACAGCATAATGGTTATGGAAAGGACTTCTATGCTCGAGGCATTGAGGTACCAGGTTCAGTCCCCAACACCACCATACACTGAATAGTGCTCTGGTCTCTCTCACTATCCTTTTTTTCCCCAGGGTTATCGCTGGGGTTTGGTGCTGGCACTACAAATCCTCTGCTCCTGGTGGTTATTTTTTCCATTTTATTGGATAGGACAGAGAGAAATTGAGAAGGGTGGGGTAGATAGAAAGGGAGGGAGAGGGCGGAGGGTAGACAGTATAAATGGCTATGCAAACTGACTCTCATGCCTGAGGCTCCAAAGTCCCAGGTTCAATCCCCCTCACCACCATAAGCCAGAGCTGAACAGTGCTCTTGTTAAAAAAAAAAGGGGGAGAGATAAAGATAGATATCTGCAGACCTACTTCGTCGCTTGTGAAGCGACTCTCCTGCAGGTAGAGAGCTGGGGCTTCAACTCGGATCCTTGAGTGGGTCTTTGCACTTAGCACTATGTGCGCTTAACCTGGTGTGCCACCTCCCGGATCCCTCTCTATTTGTATCTCTGATTAAAATAAATTTAGAAGAAATGAGTTAATCCTTTTTTAAAATTAGTGATTCAATAATGATGGACAAGACCATGGTATAAGAGGGATACAGTTCCGTGGTCCGGAGGTAGCGCAGTGGCTAAGGCACTAGACTCTCAAGCATGAGGTCCTGAGTTCAATCCCCGGCAGCATATGTACCAGAGTGATGGCTAGTTCTTTCTCTCCTCCTATCTTTCTCATGAATAAATAAATAAATTCTTAAAAAAAAAAAAAAAAGAGGGATATCGTTCCATACAATTCCCACCACCAGAGTTCCATATCCCATCCCTTCCTTTGTAAGTTTCCCTGTTCTTTATCCCTCTGGGAGTATGGACCAAAGATCTTTATGGGGTGCAGAAGGTGGAAGGCCTGGCTTCTGTAATTGCTTCTCCACTGGACATGGACATTAACAGGATGAATGAATTCTTTTTAATTTTTTAAAATTTATTAATGAGAAAGATAGGAGGAGAGAGAGAAAGAAGCAGACATCACTCTGGTACATGTGTTGCCAGGGAAGGACCTCATGCTTGAGAGTCCAGTGCTGTATCCATTGTGCCACTTCCCAGACCACAGGATGAATGAATTCTTAAATTAGCTCTGTTTGGATGCACTATTTTATTTTGATTATTATTTTTAAACATATTTATTTATTAATGAGAAAGATAGGATGAGAAAGAGAAAGAACCAGACATCACTGTGGTACATGTGCTGCCTGGGATTGAACTTGGGGCCTCATGCTTGCTTTATCCACTGTGCCACCTCCAAGACCACTGGATGCACTATTTTATATTCAAGACAGTGATGTCCAAAATTAACCATTTCTCAGAGATGTCAATGTGTTAGCTTAAGTGAGAGCAAATTAATTTTTTAATCTGGTGGTCTGGGAGGTGGAGCAGTGGGAAAGCTTTGGACTCTCAAGCATGAGGTCCCGAGTTCTATCTCTGGCAGCATATGTACCAGAGTGATGATGTCTAGTTCTTTCTCATTAATAAATAAATAAATAAATAAATATGTTTAAAAATAGCAGCATATGTACCAGAGTGATGATGTCTGGTTCTTTCTCTCTCCTCCTATCTTTGTCATAAATAAATAAAATCTTTCTTTTTTTTTTTCTTTAACCAGAACACTGTTCAGCTCTGGCTTATGGTGGTGCTGGGGATTGAACCTGGGGCTTTGGAGCCTCAGGCATGAGAGTCTGTTTGCATAACCATTATGCTATCTACCCTCCGCCCAAATAAATAAAATCTTAAAAAAACCAAAACATGGGGAGTCGGGCTGTAGCTCAGCGGGTTAAACGCAGGTGGCACAAACCACAAGGACACCCGCAAGGATACCGGTTCGAGGCCCCAGCTCCCCACCTGCAGGGGAGTCGCTTCACAGGCGGTGAAACAGGTCTGCAGGTGTCTGTCTTTCCCCGTCTCTGTCTTCCCCTCCTCTCTCCATTTCCTTCTGTCCTATCCAACAACAACAACAATAATAACTACAACAACAATGAAAAACAACAAGGGCAACAAAAGGAAATAAATAAATAAATATTAACAACAAAAAACAACATTTTGATCTGATCAGGAACAGGAAGTGCCGACAGGGGCGCTGTTGAATAACCTGGGTCCCTTAAATGGTCAAAGTCAAGGCATAATGGGCTTTGTAGTTTCTCCTGCACTGTCAGTATCTCGAACTCCATTTCCCAGAATGCAAGTGCACCCAGGTCGCCCCAGCTGAGAGCCGCAGGTCTCGGAAGCTGCGAGAAGTAAGTGCTCAGTATAAGGGCTCCCGGCTACAAGTTGTGGGTCCTTGCGAGGGATTTCTCCTGTCTTTATTTTATTAATATTTATGTGTTTATTCCCTTTTGTTGTCCTTGTTTTGTTATAGTTATTATTGTGACTGTTACTGATGTCGTTGTTGTTGGACAGGACAGAGAGAGATGGAGAGAGGAGGGGAAGACAGAGAGTGGGAGATAAAGACAGACACCCGCAGACCTGCTTCACCGCCTGTGAAGCGACTCCCCTGCAGGTGGGGAGCCGGGGGCTCGAACTGGGATCCTTACGCTGGTCCCTGCCTTCGCGCCACATGCTCTCAACCCACTGCGCCACCGCCCCACCCCCTTTATTTATGTATTTATTGAGAGAGAGAGATGCAGAGAGACAGACACACACAGAGACACACAGAAACACCAGAGCACTGCTCAGCTCTGGTTTATGGTGGTGGTGGCGGTGCGGTGGAGGGGATTGAACCTGGGACTTAGGAGCCTCAGGCATGAGAGTCAGCATAACCATTGTGCTGTTTTCCCCACCCCAGTAGAACATCTGGATGGGTCTGGGTGTTCTAGTGCAGTTTGCACTTGAAGGTAATTGAATATGGGACGAGTAAAGGCGTGCATGTGTCTGATTTCAGTGATAAACATGGGGATGTCTGGGGGGCTGGGTGGTGGTGCACCTGGCAGAGCACACTTGTTACAAGGCAAGGACCCAGGTTCAAGCCCTGTCTCCACCTGTAGGGGAAAACTTCGGAAGCTGCAATGTCTTTTTTCTCTTTTTATTTTTGCTTCCAGGCTTATTGCTGAGGCAATTATAATATCCTGTCAGTCTCCCTCTCTCTATTGAGTGAGTGAGGAGGGACACGAGACCCCCCAAGGTTTGCCTAATCTTATCAGACTCCCTGCATCACAAAGCATCCCACATTCCTGATACTGTGGCCTGCTCCCTTATTATCTACATCATCATTGTTATGCCTGAAAGATCCCCCCCTATTTCCCCACCCATTCCATTGCTTTGATCTATCTTCTTTCTACCCTCAAGACCCTCCCTGCATACAGGATACTATTAATCCTACCAGTTAAAACCTTCCTAACAGTTGCTAAGGAAATTCATGACTTTCCCAGCCCCCTTTGGCTTTCTTCACCTCTTTCCTAATCTTGTATGGTATTGTCAAGCCATTTCTGTTTCCGAGTTGCCACTTCCAGGTCCGACTTTTAAAAGCTTGGCTTTCTGATCAATAAAGAATTGAAGCAGCAGAGGGTAGATAGCATAATGGTTATGCAAACAGACTCTCATGCCTGAGGCTCTAAATTCCCAGGTTCAATCCCCTGCACCACCCACCATAAGCCTGAGCTGAACAGTGCTCAGCTCTGTTCCTGAATCATCTCTCACGCATCATCGCTGAGTGAGTAGCAGCCCAGTAGCTGCTGAGTAGCTGGTTCCGGTCAGTTCTCTTCAACCCAGAGAGTACGCGCCCCACGCTAGCCTGGCAGACCGGCATAAGGACCCTGGTTTGAGCCCTCAGCTCTCTGCTTCACAGGCAGTGAAGCAGGTGTCTGTCTTTCTCTCCCCATCTCTGTCTTCCCCTCCTCTCTCCATTTCTCTCTGTCCTATCCAACAACGACGACATTAATAACCACAACAATAAAACCTAACAAGGGCAAGAAAAGGAAATAAATAAATATTAACAACAAACAACAACAACATTTTAATCTGATCAGGAAGTGCCGACAGGGGCGCTGTTGAATAACCGGGGTCTCTTAAATGGTCAAAGTCAAGGCATAATGGGCTTTGTAGTTTCTCCTGCACTGTCAGTATCTCGAACTCCATTTCCCAGAATGCAAGTGCACCCAGGTCGCCCCAGCTGAGAGCCGCAGGTCTCGGAAGCTGCGAGAAGTAAGTGCTCAGTATAAGGGCTCCCGGCTACAAGTTGTGGGTCCTTGCGAGGGATTTCTCCTGTCTTTATTTTATTAATATTTATGTGTTTATTCCCTTTTGTTGTCCTTGTTTTGTTATAGTTATTATTGTGATTGTTACTGATGTCGTTGTTGTTGGACAGGACAGAGAGAGATGGAGAGAGGAGGGGAAGACAGAGAGGGGGAGAGAAAGACAGACACCCACAGACCTGCTTCACCGCCTGTGAAGCGACTCCCCTGCAGGTGGGGAGCCGGGGGCTCGAACTGGGATCCTTACGCTGGTCCCTGCGCTTCGCGCCACATGCTCTCAACCCACTGCGCCACTGCCCCACCCCCTTCATTTATGTATTTATTGAGAGAGAGAGATGCAGAGAGACACACACACACAGAGACACACAGAAACACCAGAGCACTGCTCAGCTCTGGTTTATGGTGGTGGTGGCGGTGCGGTGGAGGGGATTGAACCTGGGACTTAGGAGCCTCAGGCATGAGAGTCAGCATAACCATTGTGCTGTTTTCCCCACCCCAGTAGAACATCTTGATGGGTCTGGGTGTTCTAGTGCAGTTTGCACTTGAAGGTAATTGAATATGGGACGAGTGTGCATGTGTGCGTGTGTCTGATTTCAGTGATAAACATGGGGATGTCTGGGGGGCTGGGTGGTGGTGCACCTGGCAGAGCACACTTGTTACAAGGCAAGGACCCAGGTTCAAGCCCCGTCTCCACCTGTAGGGGAAAACTTCGGAAGTTGCAATGTCTTTTTTCTCTTTTTATTTTTGCTTCCAGGCTTATTGCTGAGGCAATAATAATATCCTGTCAGTCTCCCTCTCTCTATTGAGTGAGTGAGGAGGGACACGAGACCCCCCAAGGTTTGCCTCATCTTATCAGACTCCCTGCATCACAAAGCATCCCACATTCCTGATACTGTGGCCTGCTCCCTTATTATCTACATCATCATTGTTATGCCTGAAAGATCCCCCCCTATTTCCCCACCCATTCCATTGCTTTGATCTGTCTTCTTTCTACCCTCAAGACCCTCCCTGCATACAGGATACTATTAATCCTACCAGTTAAAACCTTCCTAACAGTTGCTAAGGAAATTCATGACTTTCCCAGCCCCCTTTGGCTTTCTCCACCTCTTTCCTAATCTTGTATGGTATTGTCAAGCCATTTCTGTTTCCGAGTTGCCACTTCCAGGTCCGACTTTTAGATTCAGGTTCAAATTCCACCTGCAGGGAGGGAGATTTTTTCTTTATCTTTATTTATTTATCGGATAGAGACAGTCAGAAATCGAGCCGAAGGGAGAGACAGAGAGGGAGAGAGACAGAGAGACACCTGCAGCCCTGCTTCACCACTCGCAAAGCTTTCCCCCTGCAGGTGGGGACTGGGGGCTCGAACCTGGGTCCTTGAGCATTGCAACATGTGCGCTCAACCAGGTGCGCCACCACCCAGCCCCATGGGAGATTCTATTTTTTTAAATATTTATTTATTTTAATGTTGCTGTAGTTATTATTGCTGTTGTTGTTATGTCATCATTGTTGGATAGGACAGAGAGAAATGCAGAGAGGAGGGGAAGACAGAGAGGGGGAGAGAAAGACAGACACCTGCAGACCTGCTTCACCGCCTGTGAAGCGACTCCCCTGCAGGTGGGAAGCCAGGGGCTCGAACTGGCATCCTTACACCAGTCCTTGTGCTTTGCACCACATGCTGTTAACCTGCTGCGCTACCACCGGACTCCAAAATTAATAACTTTCTTAAAATGTCAGCCATTGGCTGGGGAGACAGCATAATGGTTATGGAAAGGACTTCTATGCTCGAGGCATTGAGGTACCAGGTTCAGTCCCCAACACCACCATACACTGAATAGTGCTCTGGTCTCTCTCACTATCCTTTTTTTCCCCAGGGTTATCGCTGGGGTTTGGTGCTGGCACTACAAATCCTCTGCTCCTGGTGGTTATTTTTTCCATTTTATTGGATAGGACAGAGAGAAATTGAGAAGGGTGGGGTAGATAGAAAGGGAGGGAGAGGGCGGAGGGTAGACAGTATAAATGGCTATGCAAACTGACTCTCATGCCTGAGGCTCCAAAGTCCCAGGTTCAATCCCCCTCACCACCATAAGCCAGAGCTGAACAGTGCTCTTGTTAAAAAAAAAAGGGGGAGAGATAAAGATAGATATCTGCAGACCTACTTCGTCGCTTGTGAAGCGACTCTCCTGCAGGTAGAGAGCTGGGGCTTCAACTCGGATCCTTGAGTGGGTCTTTGCACTTAGCACTATGTGCGCTTAACCTGGTGTGCCACCTCCCGGATCCCTCTCTATTTGTATCTCTGATTAAAATAAATTTAGAAGAAATGAGTTAATCCTTTTTTAAAATTAGTGATTCAATAATGATGGACAAGACCATGGTATAAGAGGGATACAGTTCCGTGGTCCGGAGGTAGCGCAGTGGCTAAGGCACTAGACTCTCAAGCATGAGGTCCTGAGTTCAATCCCCGGCAGCATATGTACCAGAGTGATGGCTAGTTCTTTCTCTCCTCCTATCTTTCTCATGAATAAATAAATAAATTCTTAAAAAAAAAAAAAAAAAGAGGGATATCGTTCCATACAATTCCCACCACCAGAGTTCCATATCCCATCCCTTCCTTTGTAAGTTTCCCTGTTCTTTATCCCTCTGGGAGTATGGACCAAAGATCTTTATGGGGTGCAGAAGGTGGAAGGCCTGGCTTCTGTAATTGCTTCTCCACTGGACATGGACATTAACAGGATGAATGAATTCTTTTTAATTTTTTAAAATTTATTAATGAGAAAGATAGGAGGAGAGAGAGAAAGAAGCAGACATCACTCTGGTACATGTGTTGCCAGGGAAGGACCTCATGCTTGAGAGTCCAGTGCTGTATCCATTGTGCCACTTCCCAGACCACAGGATGAATGAATTCTTAAATTAGCTCTGTTTGGATGCACTATTTTATTTTGATTATTATTTTTAAACATATTTATTTATTAATGAGAAAGATAGGATGAGAAAGAGAAAGAACCAGACATCACTGTGGTACATGTGCTGCCTGGGATTGAACTTGGGGCCTCATGCTTGCTTTATCCACTGTGCCACCTCCAAGACCACTGGATGCACTATTTTATATTCAAGACAGTGATGTCCAAAATTAACCATTTCTCAGAGATGTCAATGTGTTAGCTTAAGTGAGAGCAAATTAATTTTTTAATCTGGTGGTCTGGGAGGTGGAGCAGTGGGAAAGCTTTGGACTCTCAAGCATGAGGTCCCGAGTTCTATCTCTGGCAGCATATGTACCAGAGTGATGATGTCTAGTTCTTTCTCATTAATAAATAAATAAATAAATAAATATGTTTAAAAATAGCAGCATATGTACCAGAGTGATGATGTCTGGTTCTTTCTCTCTCCTCCTATCTTTGTCATAAATAAATAAAATCTTTCTTTTTTTTTTTCTTTAACCAGAACACTGTTCAGCTCTGGCTTATGGTGGTGCTGGGGATTGAACCTGGGGCTTTGGAGCCTCAGGCATGAGAGTCTGTTTGCATAACCATTATGCTATCTACCCTCCGCCCAAATAAATAAAATCTTAAAAAAACCAAAACATGGGGAGTCGGGCTGTAGCTCAGCGGGTTAAACGCAGGTGGCACAAACCACAAGGACACCCGCAAGGATACCGGTTCGAGGCCCCAGCTCCCCACCTGCAGGGGAGTCGCTTCACAGGCGGTGAAACAGGTCTGCAGGTGTCTGTCTTTCCCCGTCTCTGTCTTCCCCTCCTCTCTCCATTTCCTTCTGTCCTATCCAACAACAACAACAATAATAACTACAACAACAATGAAAAACAACAAGGGCAACAAAAGGAAATAAATAAATAAATATTAACAACAAAAAACAACATTTTGATCTGATCAGGAACAGGAAGTGCCGACAGGGGCGCTGTTGAATAACCTGGGTCCCTTAAATGGTCAAAGTCAAGGCATAATGGGCTTTGTAGTTTCTCCTGCACTGTCAGTATCTCGAACTCCATTTCCCAGAATGCAAGTGCACCCAGGTCGCCCCAGCTGAGAGCCGCAGGTCTCGGAAGCTGCGAGAAGTAAGTGCTCAGTATAAGGGCTCCCGGCTACAAGTTGTGGGTCCTTGCGAGGGATTTCTCCTGTCTTTATTTTATTAATATTTATGTGTTTATTCCCTTTTGTTGTCCTTGTTTTGTTATAGTTATTATTGTGACTGTTACTGATGTCGTTGTTGTTGGACAGGACAGAGAGAGATGGAGAGAGGAGGGGAAGACAGAGAGGGGGAGAGAAAGACAGACACCTGCAGACCTGCTTCACCGCCTGTGAAGCGACTCCCCTGCAGGTGGGGAGCCGGGGGCTCGAACTGGGATCCTTACGCTGGTCCCTGCCTTCGCGCCACATGCTCTCAACCCACTGCGCCACCGCCCCACCCCCTTTATTTATGTATTTATTGAGAGAGAGAGATGCAGAGAGACAGACACACACAGAGACACACAGAAACACCAGAGCACTGCTCAGCTCTGGTTTATGGTGGTGGTGGCGGTGCGGTGGAGGGGATTGAACCTGGGACTTAGGAGCCTCAGGCATGAGAGTCAGCATAACCATTGTGCTGTTTTCCCCACCCCAGTAGAACATCTGGATGGGTCTGGGTGTTCTAGTGCAGTTTGCACTTGAAGGTAATTGAATATGGGACGAGTAAAGGCGTGCATGTGTCTGATTTCAGTGATAAACATGGGGATGTCTGGGGGGCTGGGTGGTGGTGCACCTGGCAGAGCACACTTGTTACAAGGCAAGGACCCAGGTTCAAGCCCTGTCTCCACCTGTAGGGGAAAACTTCGGAAGCTGCAATGTCTTTTTTCTCTTTTTATTTTTGCTTCCAGGCTTATTGCTGAGGCAATTATAATATCCTGTCAGTCTCCCTCTCTCTATTGAGTGAGTGAGGAGGGACACGAGACCCCCCAAGGTTTGCCTAATCTTATCAGACTCCCTGCATCACAAAGCATCCCACATTCCTGATACTGTGGCCTGCTCCCTTATTATCTACATCATCATTGTTATGCCTGAAAGATCCCCCCCTATTTCCCCACCCATTCCATTGCTTTGATCTATCTTCTTTCTACCCTCAAGACCCTCCCTGCATACAGGATACTATTAATCCTACCAGTTAAAACCTTCCTAACAGTTGCTAAGGAAATTCATGACTTTCCCAGCCCCCTTTGGCTTTCTTCACCTCTTTCCTAATCTTGTATGGTATTGTCAAGCCATTTCTGTTTCCGAGTTGCCACTTCCAGGTCCGACTTTTAAAAGCTTGGCTTTCTGATCAATAAAGAATTGAAGCAGCAGAGGGTAGATAGCATAATGGTTATGCAAACAGACTCTCATGCCTGAGGCTCTAAATTCCCAGGTTCAATCCCCTGCACCACCCACCATAAGCCTGAGCTGAACAGTGCTCAGCTCTGTTCCTGAATCATCTCTCACGCATCATCGCTGAGTGAGTAGCAGCCCAGTAGCTGCTGAGTAGCTGGTTCCGGTCAGTTCTCTTCAACCCAGAGAGTACGCGCCCCACGCTAGCCTGGCAGACCGGCATAAGGACCCTGGTTTGAGCCCTCAGCTCTCTGCTTCACAGGCAGTGAAGCAGGTGTCTGTCTTTCTCTCCCCATCTCTGTCTTCCCCTCCTCTCTCCATTTCTCTCTGTCCTATCCAACAACGACGACATTAATAACCACAACAATAAAACCTAACAAGGGCAAGAAAAGGAAATAAATAAATATTAACAACAAACAACAACAACATTTTAATCTGATCAGGAAGTGCCGACAGGGGCGCTGTTGAATAACCTGGGTCCCTTAAATGGTCAAAGTCAAGGCATAATGGGCTTTGTAGTTTCTCCTGCACTGTCAGTATCTCGAACTCCATTTCCCAGAATGCAAGTGCACCCAGGTCGCCCCAGCTGAGAGCCGCAGGTCTCGGAAGCTGCGAGAAGTAAGTGCTCAGTATAAGGGCTCCCGGCTACAAGTTGTGGGTCCTTGCGAGGGATTTCTCCTGTCTTTATTTTATTAATATTTATGTGTTTATTCCCTTTTGTTGTCCTTGTTTTGTTATAGTTATTATTGTGATTGTTACTGATGTCGTTGTTGTTGGACAGGACAGAGAGAGATGGAGAGAGGAGGGGAAGACAGAGAGGGGGAGAGAAAGACAGACACCCGCAGACCTGCTTCACCGCCTGTGAAGCGACTCCCCTGCAGGTGGGGAGCCGGGGGCTCGAACTGGGATCCTTACGCTGGTCCCTGCGCTTCGCGCCACATGCTCTCAACCCACTGCGCCACCGCCCCACCCCCTTCATTTATGTATTTATTGAGAGAGAGAGATGCAGAGAGACACACACACACAGAGACACACAGAAACACCAGAGCACTGCTCAGCTCTGGTTTATGGTGGTGGTGGCGGTGCGGTGGAGGGGATTGAACCTGGGACTTAGGAGCCTCAGGCATGAGAGTCAGCATAACCATTGTGCTGTTTTCCCCACCCCAGTAGAACATCTTGATGGGTCTGGGTGTTCTAGTGCAGTTTGCACTTGAAGGTAATTGAATATGGGACGAGTGTGCATGTGTGCGTGTGTCTGATTTCAGTGATAAACATGGGGATGTCTGGGGGGCTGGGTGGTGGTGCACCTGGCAGAGCACACTTGTTACAAGGCAAGGACCCAGGTTCAAGCCCTGTCTCCACCTATAGGGGAAAACTTCGGAAGCTGCAATGTCTTTTTTCTCTTTTTATTTTTGCTTCCAGGCTTATTGCTGAGGCAATTATAATATCCTGTCAGTCTCCCTCTCTCTATTGAGTGAGTGAGGAGGGACACGAGACCCCCCAAGGTTTGCCTAATCTTATCAGACTCCCTGCATCACAAAGCATCCCACATTCCTGATACTGTGGCCTGCTCCCTTATTATCTACATCATCATTGTTATGCCTGAAAGATCCCCCCCTATTTCCCCACCCATTCCATTGCTTTGATCTATCTTCTTTCTACCCTCAAGACCCTCCCTGCATACAGGATACTATTAATCCTACCAGTTAAAACCTTCCTAACAGTTGCTAAGGAAATTCATGACTTTCCCAGCCCCCTTTGGCTTTCTCCACCTCTTTCCTAATCTTGTATGGTATTGTCAAGCCATTTCTGTTTCCGAGTTGCCACTTCCAGGTCCGACTTTTAAAAGCTTGGCTTTCTGATCAATAAAGAATTGAAGCAGCAGAGGGTAGATAGCATAATGGTTATGCAAACAGACTCTCATGCCTGAGGCTCTAAATTCCCAGGTTCAATCCCCTGCACCACCCACCATAAGCCTGAGCTGAACAGTGCTCAGCTCTGTTCCTGAATCATCTCTCACGCATCATCGCTGAGTGAGTAGCAGCCCAGTAGCTGCTGAGTAGCTGGTTCCGGTCAGTTCTCTTCAACCCAGAGAGTACGCGCCCCACGCTAGCCTGGCAGACCGGCATAAGGACCCTGGTTTGAGCCCTCAGCTCTCTGCTTCACAGGCAGTGAAGCAGGTGTCTGTCTTTCTCTCCCCATCTCTGTCTTCCCCTCCTCTCTCCATTTCTCTCTGTCCTATCCAACAACGACGACATTAATAACCACAACAATAAAACCTAACAAGGGCAAGAAAAGGAAATAAATAAATATTAACAACAAACAACAACAACATTTTAATCTGATCAGGAAGTGCCGACAGGGGCGCTGTTGAATAACCTGGGTCCCTTAAATGGTCAAAGTCAAGGCATAATGGGCTTTGTAGTTTCTCCTGCACTGTCAGTATCTCGAACTCCATTTCCCAGAATGCAAGTGCACCCAGGTCGCCCCAGCTGAGAGCCGCAGGTCTCGGAAGCTGCGAGAAGTAAGTGCTCAGTATAAGGGCTCCCGGCTACAAGTTGTGGGTCCTTGCGAGGGATTTCTCCTGTCTTTATTTTATTAATATTTATGTGTTTATTCCCTTTTGTTGTCCTTGTTTTGTTATAGTTATTATTGTGATTGTTACTGATGTCGTTGTTGTTGGACAGGACAGAGAGAGATGGAGAGAGGAGGGGAAGACAGAGAGGGGGAGAGAAAGACAGACACCCGCAGACCTGCTTCACCGCCTGTGAAGCGACTCCCCTGCAGGTGGGGAGCCGGGGGCTCGAACTGGGATCCTTACGCTGGTCCCTGCGCTTCGCGCCACATGCTCTCAACCCACTGCGCCACCGCCCCACCCCCTTCATTTATGTATTTATTGAGAGAGAGAGATGCAGAGAGACACACACACACAGAGACACACAGAAACACCAGAGCACTGCTCAGCTCTGGTTTATGGTGGTGGTGGCGGTGCGGTGGAGGGGATTGAACCTGGGACTTAGGAGCCTCAGGCATGAGAGTCAGCATAACCATTGTGCTGTTTTCCCCACCCCAGTAGAACATCTTGATGGGTCTGGGTGTTCTAGTGCAGTTTGCACTTGAAGGTAATTGAATATGGGACGAGTGTGCATGTGTGCGTGTGTCTGATTTCAGTGATAAACATGGGGATGTCTGGGGGGCTGGGTGGTGGTGCACCTGGCAGAGCACACTTGTTACAAGGCAAGGACCCAGGTTCAAGCCCCGTCTCCACCTGTAGGGGAAAACTTCGGAAGTTGCAATGTCTTCTTTCTCTTTTTATTTTTGCTTCCAGGCTTATTGCTGAGGCAATAATAATATCCTGTCAGTCTCCCTCTCTCTATTGAGTGAGTGAGGAGGGACACGAGACCCCCCAAGGTTTGCCTCATCTTATCAGACTCCCTGCATCACAAAGCATCCCACATTCCTGATACTGTGGCCTGCTCCCTTATTATCTACATCATCATTGTTATGCCTGAAAGATCCCCCCCTATTTCCCCACCCATTCCATTGCTTTGATCTGTCTTCTTTCTACCCTCAAGACCCTCCCTGCATACAGGATACTATTAATCCTACCAGTTAAAACCTTCCTAACAGTTGCTAAGGAAATTCATGACTTTCCCAGCCCCCTTTGGCTTTCTCCACCTCTTTCCTAATCTTGTATGGTATTGTCAAGCCATTTCTGTTTCCGAGTTGCCACTTCCAGGTCCGACTTTTAGATTCAGGTTCAAATTCCACCTGCAGGGAGGGAGATTTTTTCTTTATCTATATTTATTTATCGGATAGAGACAGTCAGAAATCGAGCAGAAGGGAGAGACAGAGAGGGAGAGAGACAGAGAGACACCTGCAGCCCTGCTTCACCACTCGCAAAGCTTTCCCCCTGCAGGTGGGGACTGGGGGCTCGAACCTGGGTCCTTGAGCATTGCAACATGTGCGCTCAACCAGGTGCGCCACCACCCAGCCCCATGGGAGATTCTATTTTTTTAAATATTTATTTATTTTAATGTTGCTGTAGTTATTATTGCTGTTGTTGTTATGTCATCATTGTTGGATAGGACAGAGAGAAATGCAGAGAGGAGGGGAAGACAGAGAGGGGGAGAGAAAGACAGACACCTGCAGACCTGCTTCACCGCCTGTGAAGCGACTCCCCTGCAGGTGGGAAGCCAGGGGCTCGAACTGGCATCCTTACACCAGTCCTTGTGCTTTGCACCACATGCTGTTAACCTGCTGCGCTACCACCGGACTCCAAAATTAATAACTTTCTTAAAATGTCAGCCATTGGCTGGGGAGACAGCATAATGGTTGTGGAAAGGACTTCTATGCTCGAGGCATTGAGGTACCAGGTTCAGTCCCCAACACCACCATACACTGAATAGTGCTCTGGTCTCTCTCACTATCCTTTTTTTCCCCAGGGTTATCGCTGGGGTTTGGTGCTGGCACTACAAATCCTCTGCTCCTGGTGGTTATTTTTTCCATTTTATTGGATAGGACAGAGAGAAATTGAGAAGGGTGGGGTAGATAGAAAGGGAGGGAGAGGGCGGAGGGTAGACAGTATAAATGGCTATGCAAACTGACTCTCATGCCTGAGGCTCCAAAGTCCCAGGTTCAATCCCCCTCACCACCATAAGCCAGAGCTGAACAGTGCTCTTGTTAAAAAAAAAAGGGGGAGAGATAAAGATAGATATCTGCAGACCTACTTCGTCGCTTGTGAAGCGACTCTCCTGCAGGTAGAGAGCTGGGGCTTCAACTCGGATCCTTGAGTGGGTCTTTGCACTTAGCACTATGTGCGCTTAACCTGGTGTGCCACCTCCCGGATCCCTCTCTATTTGTATCTCTGATTAAAATAAATTTAGAAGAAATGAGTTAATCCTTTTTTAAAATTAGTGATTCAATAATGATGGACAAGACCATGGTATAAGAGGGATACAGTTCCGTGGTCCGGAGGTAGCGCAGTGGCTAAGGCACTAGACTCTCAAGCATGAGGTCCTGAGTTCAATCCCCGGCAGCATATGTACCAGAGTGATGGCTAGTTCTTTCTCTCCTCCTATCTTTCTCATGAATAAATAAATAAATTCTTAAAAAAAAAAAAAAAGAGGGATATCGTTCCATACAATTCCCACCACCAGAGTTCCATATCCCATCCCTTCCTTTGTAAGTTTCCCTGTTCTTTATCCCTCTGGGAGTATGGACCAAAGATCTTTATGGGGTGCAGAAGGTGGAAGGCCTGGCTTCTGTAATTGCTTCTCCACTGGACATGGACATTAACAGGATGAATGAATTCTTTTTAATTTTTTAAAATTTATTAATGAGAAAGATAGGAGGAGAGAGAGAAAGAAGCAGACATCACTCTGGTACATGTGTTGCCAGGGAAGGACCTCATGCTTGAGAGTCCAGTGCTGTATCCATTGTGCCACTTCCCAGACCACAGGATGAATGAATTCTTAAATTAGCTCTGTTTGGATGCACTATTTTATTTTGATTATTATTTTTAAACATATTTATTTATTAATGAGAAAGATAGGATGAGAAAGAGAAAGAACCAGACATCACTGTGGTACATGTGCTGCCTGGGATTGAACTTGGGGCCTCATGCTTGCTTTATCCACTGTGCCACCTCCAAGACCACTGGATGCACTATTTTATATTCAAGACAGTGATGTCCAAAATTAACCATTTCTCAGAGATGTCAATGTGTTAGCTTAAGTGAGAGCAAATTAATTTTTTAATCTGGTGGTCTGGGAGGTGGCGCAGTGGGAAAGCTTTGGACTCTCAAGCATGAGGTCCCGAGTTCTATCTCTGGCAGCATATGTACCAGAGTGATGATGTCTAGTTCTTTCTCATTAATAAATAAATAAATAAATAAATAAATAAATAAATATGTTTAAAAATAGCAGCATATGTACCAGAGTGATGATGTCTGGTTCTTTCTCCTCCTATCTTTGTCATAAATAAATAAAATCTTTTTTTTTTTTTTTTCTTTAACCAGAACACTGTTCAGCTCTGGCTTATGGTGGTGCTGGGGATTGAACCTGGGGCTTTGGAGCCTCAGGCATGAGAGTCTGTTTGCATAACCATTATGCTATCTACCCTCCGCCCAAATAAATAAAATCTTAAAAAAACCAAAACATGGGGAGTCGGGCTGTAGCTCAGCGGGTTAAACGCAGGTGGCACAAACCACAAGGACACCCGCAAGGATACCGGTTCGAGGCCCCAGCTCCCCACCTGCAGGGGAGTCGCTTCACAGGCGGTGAAACAGGTCTGCAGGTGTCTGTCTTTCCCCGTCTCTGTCTTCCCCTCCTCTCTCCATTTCCTTCTGTCCTATCCAACAACAACAACAATAATAACTACAACAACAATGAAAAACAACAAGGGCAACAAAAGGAAATAAATAAATAAATATTAACAACAAAAAACAACATTTTGATCTGATCAGGAACAGGAAGTGCCGACAGGGGCGCTGTTGAATAACCTGGGTCCCTTAAATGGTCAAAGTCAAGGCATAATGGGCTTTGTAGTTTCTCCTGCACTGTCAGTATCTCGAACTCCATTTCCCAGAATGCAAGTGCACCCAGGTCGCCCCAGCTGAGAGCCGCAGGTCTCGGAAGCTGCGAGAAGTAAGTGCTCAGTATAAGGGCTCCCGGCTACAAGTTGTGGGTCCTTGCGAGGGATTTCTCCTGTCTTTATTTTATTAATATTTATGTGTTTATTCCCTTTTGTTGTCCTTGTTTTGTTATAGTTATTATTGTGACTGTTACTGATGTCGTTGTTGTTGGACAGGACAGAGAGAGATGGAGAGAGGAGGGGAAGACAGAGAGGGGGAGAGAAAGACAGACACCCGCAGACCTGCTTCACCGCCTGTGAAGCGACTCCCCTGCAGGTGGGGAGCCGGGGGCTCGAACTGGGATCCTTACGCTGGTCCCTGCGCTTCGCGCCACATGCTCTCAACCCACTGCGCCACCGCCCCACCCCCTTTATTTATGTATTTATTGAGAGAGAGAGATGCAGAGAGACAGACACACACAGAGACACACAGAAACACCAGAGCACTGCTCAGCTCTGGTTTATGGTGGTGGTGGCGGTGCGGTGGAGGGGATTGAACCTGGGACTTAGGAGCCTCAGGCATGAGAGTCAGTTAGCATAACCATTGTGCTGTTTTCCCCACCCCAGTAGAACATCTTGATGGGTCTGGGTGTTCTAGTGCAGTTTGCACTTGAAGGTAATTGAATATGGGACGAGTAAAGGCGTGCAGGTGTCTGATTTCAGTGATAAACATGGGGATGTCTGGGGGGCTGGGTGGTGGTGCACCTGGCAGAGCACACTTGTTACAAGGCAAGGACCCAGGTTCAAGCCCTGTCTCCACCTGTAGGGGAAAACTTCGGAAGCTGCAATGTCTTTTTTCTCTTTTTATTTTTGCTTCCAGGCTTATTGCTGAGGCAATTATAATATCCTGTCAGTCTCCCTCTCTCTATTGAGTGAGTGAGGAGGGACACGAGACCCCCCAAGGTTTGCCTAATCTTATCAGACTCCCTGCATCACAAAGCATCCCACATTCCTGATACTGTGGCCTGCTCCCTTATTATCTACATCATCATTGTTATGCCTGAAAGATCCCCCCCTATTTCCCCACCCATTCCATTGCTTTGATCTATCTTCTTTCTACCCTCAAGACCCTCCCTGCATACAGGATACTATTAATCCTACCAGTTAAAACCTTCCTAACAGTTGCTAAGGAAATTCATGACTTTCCCAGCCCCCTTTGGCTTTCTCCACCTCTTTCCTAATCTTGTATGGTATTGTCAAGCCATTTCTGTTTCCGAGTTGCCACTTCCAGGTCCGACTTTTAAAAGCTTGGCTTTCTGATCAATAAAGAATTGAAGCAGCAGAGGGTAGATAACATAATGGTTATGCAAACAGACTCTCATGCCTGAGGCTCTAAATTCCCAGGTTCAATCCCCTGCACCACCCACCATAAGCCTGAGCTGAACAGTGCTCAGCTCTGTTCCTGAATCATCTCTCACGCATCATCGCTGAGTGAGTAGCAGCCCAGTAGCTGCTGAGTAGCTGGTTCCGGTCAGTTCTCTTCAACCCAGAGAGTACGCGCCCCACGCTAGCCTGGCAGACCGGCATAAGGACCCTGGTTTGAGCCCTCAGCTCTCTGCTTCACAGGCAGTGAAGCAGGTGTCTGTCTTTCTCTCCCCATCTCTGTCTTCCCCTCCTCTCTCCATTTCTCTCTGTCCTATCCAACAACGACGACATTAATAACCACAACAATAAAACCTAACAAGGGCAAGAAAAGGAAATAAATAAATATTAACAACAAACAACAACAACATTTTAATCTGATCAGGAAGTGCCGACAGGGGCGCTGTTGAATAACCGGGGTCCCTTAAATGGTCAAAGTCAAGGCATAATGGGCTTTGTAGTTTCTCCTGCACTGTCAGTATCTCGAACTCCATTTCCCAGAATGCAAGTGCACCCAGGTCGCCCCAGCTGAGAGCCGCAGGTCTTGGAAGCTGCGAGAAGTAAGTGCTCAGTATAAGGGCTCCCGGCTACAAGTTGTGGGTCCTTGCGAGGGATTTCTCCTGTCTTTATTTTATTAATATTTATGTGTTTATTCCCTTTTGTTGTCCTTGTTTTGTTATAGTTATTATTGTGATTGTTACTGATGTCGTTGTTGTTGGACAGGACAGAGAGAGATGGAGAGAGGAGGGGAAGACAGAGAGGGGGAGAGAAAGACAGACACCCGCAGACCTGCTTCACCGCCTGTGAAGCGACTCCCCTGCAGGTGGGGAGCCGAGGGCTCGAACTGGGATCCTTACGCTGGTCCCTGCGCTTCGCGCCACATGCTCTCAACCCACTGCGCCACCGCCCCACCCCCTTCATTTATGTATTTATTGAGAGAGAGAGATGCAGAGAGACACACACACACAGAGACACACAGAAACACCAGAGCACTGCTCAGCTCTGGTTTATGGTGGTGGTGGCGGTGCGGTGGAGGGGATTGAACCTGGGACTTAGGAGCCTCAGGCATGAGAGTCAGCATAACCATTGTGCTGTTTTCCCCACCCCAGTAGAACATCTTGATGGGTCTGGGTGTTCTAGTGCAGTTTGCACTTGAAGGTAATTGAATATGGGACGAGTGTGCATGTGTGCGTGTGTCTGATTTCAGTGATAAACATGGGGATGTCTGGGGGGCTGGGTGGTGGTGCACCTGGCAGAGCACACTTGTTACAAGGCAAGGACCCAGGTTCAAGCCCCGTCTCCACCTGTAGGGGAAAACTTCGGAAGCTGCAATGTCTTCTTTCTCTTTTTATTTTTGCTTCCAGGCTTATTGCTGAGGCAATAATAATATCCTGTCAGTCTCCCTCTCTCTATTGAGTGAGTGAGGAGGGACACGAGACCCCCCAAGGTTTGCCTCATCTTATCAGACTCCCTGCATCACAAAGCATCCCACATTCCTGATACTGTGGCCTGCTCCCTTATTATCTACATCATCATTGTTATGCCTGAAAGATCCCCCCCTATTTCCCCACCCATTCCATTGCTTTGATCTGTCTTCTTTCTACCCTCAAGACCCTCCCTGCATACAGGATACTATTAATCCTACCAGTTAAAACCTTCCTAACAGTTGCTAAGGAAATTCATGACTTTCCCAGCCCCCTTTGGCTTTCTCCACCTCTTTCCTAATCTTGTATGGTATTGTCAAGCCATTTCTGTTTCCGAGTTGCCACTTCCAGGTCCGACTTTTAGATTCAGGTTCAAATTCCACCTGCAGGGAGGGAGATTTTTTCTTTATCTATATTTATTTATCGGATAGAGACAGTCAGAAATCGAGCAGAAGGGAGAGACAGAGAGGGAGAGAGACAGAGAGACACCTGCAGCCCTGCTTCACCACTCGCAAAGCTTTCCCCCTGCAGGTGGGGACTGGGGGCTCGAACCTGGGTCCTTGAGCATTGCAACATGTGCGCTCAACCAGGTGCGCCACCACCCAGCCCCATGGGAGATTCTATTTTTTTAAATATTTATTTATTTTAATGTTGCTGTAGTTATTATTGCTGTTGTTGTTATGTCATCATTGTTGGATAGGACAGAGAGAAATGCAGAGAGGAGGGGAAGACAGAGAGGGGGAGAGAAAGACAGACACCTGCAGACCTGCTTCACCGCCTGTGAAGCGACTCCCCTGCAGGTGGGAAGCCAGGGGCTCGAACTGGCATCCTTACACCAGTCCTTGTGCTTTGCACCACATGCTGTTAACCTGCTGCGCTACCACCGGACTCCAAAATTAATAACTTTCTTAAAATGTCAGCCATTGGCTGGGGAGACAGCATAATGGTTATGGAAAGGACTTCTATGCTCGAGGCATTGAGGTACCAGGTTCAGTCCCCAACACCACCATACACTGAATAGTGCTCTGGTCTCTCTCACTATCCTTTTTTTCCCCAGGGTTATCGCTGGGGTTTGGTGCTGGCACTACAAATCCTCTGCTCCTGGTGGTTATTTTTTCCATTTTATTGGATAGGACAGAGAGAAATTGAGAAGGGTGGGGTAGATAGAAAGGGAGGGAGAGGGCGGAGGGTAGACAGTATAAATGGCTATGCAAACTGACTCTCATGCCTGAGGCTCCAAAGTCCCAGGTTCAATCCCCCTCACCACCATAAGCCAGAGCTGAACAGTGCTCTTGTTAAAAAAAAAAGGGGGAGAGATAAAGATAGATATCTGCAGACCTACTTCGTCGCTTGTGAAGCGACTCTCCTGCAGGTAGAGAGCTGGGACTTCAACTCGGATCCTTGAGTGGGTCTTTGCACTTAGCACTATGTGCGCTTAACCTGGTGTGCCACCTCCCGGATCCCTCTCTATTTGTATCTCTGATTAAAATAAATTTAGAAGAAATGAGTTAATCCTTTTTTAAAATTAGTGATTCAATAATGATGGACAAGACCATGGTATAAGAGGGATACAGTTCCGTGGTCCGGAGGTAGCGCAGTGGCTAAGGCACTAGACTCTCAAGCATGAGGTCCTGAGTTCAATCCCCGGCAGCATATGTACCAGAGTGATGGCTAGTTCTTTCTCTCCTCCTATCTTTCTCATGAATAAATAAATAAATTCTTAAAAAAAAAAAAAAAAAGAGGGATATCGTTCCATACAATTCCCACCACCAGAGTTCCATATCCCATCCCTTCCTTTGTAAGTTTCCCTGTTCTTTATCCCTCTGGGAGTATGGACCAAAGATCTTTATGGGGTGCAGAAGGTGGAAGGCCTGGCTTCTGTAATTGCTTCTCCACTGGACATGGACATTAACAGGATGAATGAATTCTTTTTAATTTTTTAAAATTTATTAATGAGAAAGATAGGAGGAGAGAGAGAAAGAAGCAGACATCACTCTGGTACATGTGTTGCCAGGGAAGGACCTCATGCTTGAGAGTCCAGTGCTGTATCCATTGTGCCACTTCCCAGACCACAGGATGAATGAATTCTTAAATTAGCTCTGTTTGGATGCACTATTTTATTTTGATTATTATTTTTAAACATATTTATTTATTAATGAGAAAGATAGGATGAGAAAGAGAAAGAACCAGACATCACTGTGGTACATGTGCTGCCTGGGATTGAACTTGGGGCCTCATGCTTGCTTTATCCACTGTGCCACCTCCAAGACCACTGGATGCACTATTTTATATTCAAGACAGTGATGTCCAAAATTAACCATTTCTCAGAGATGTCAATGTGTTAGCTTAAGTGAGAGCAAATTAATTTTTTAATCTGGTGGTCTGGGAGGTGGCGCAGTGGGAAAGCTTTGGACTCTCAAGCATGAGGTCCCGAGTTCTATCTCTGGCAGCATATGTACCAGAGTGATGATGTCTAGTTCTTTCTCATTAATAAATAAATAAATAAATAAATAAATATGTTTAAAAATAGCAGCATATGTACCAGAGTGATGATGTCTGGTTCTTTCTCCTCCTATCTTTGTCATAAATAAATAAAATCTTTTTTTTTTTTTTTTCTTTAACCAGAACACTGTTCAGCTCTGGCTTATGGTGGTGCTGGGGATTGAACCTGGGGCTTTGGAGCCTCAGGCATGAGAGTCTGTTTGCATAACCATTATGCTATCTACCCTCCGCCCAAATAAATAAAATCTTAAAAAAACCAAAACATGGGGAGTCGGGCTGTAGCTCAGCGGGTTAAACGCAGGTGGCACAAACCACAAGGACACCCGCAAGGATACCGGTTCGAGGCCCCAGCTCCCCACCTGCAGGGGAGTCGCTTCACAGGCGGTGAAACAGGTCTGCAGGTGTCTGTCTTTCCCCGTCTCTGTCTTCCCCTCCTCTCTCCATTTCCTTCTGTCCTATCCAACAACAACAACAATAATAACTACAACAACAATGAAAAACAACAAGGGCAACAAAAGGAAATAAATAAATAAATATTAACAACAAAAAACAACATTTTGATCTGATCAGGAACAGGAAGTGCCGACAGGGGCGCTGTTGAATAACCTGGGTCCCTTAAATGGTCAAAGTCAAGGCATAATGGGCTTTGTAGTTTCTCCTGCACTGTCAGTATCTCGAACTCCATTTCCCAGAATGCAAGTGCACCCAGGTCGCCCCAGCTGAGAGCCGCAGGTCTCGGAAGCTGCGAGAAGTAAGTGCTCAGTATAAGGGCTCCCGGCTACAAGTTGTGGGTCCTTGCGAGGGATTTCTCCTGTCTTTATTTTATTAATATTTATGTGTTTATTCCCTTTTGTTGTCCTTGTTTTGTTATAGTTATTATTGTGACTGTTACTGATGTCGTTGTTGTTGGACAGGACAGAGAGAGATGGAGAGAGGAGGGGAAGACAGAGAGGGGGAGAGAAAGACAGACACCTGCAGACCTGCTTCACCGCCTGTGAAGCGACTCCCCTGCAGGTGGGGAGCCGGGGGCTCGAACTGGGATCCTTACGCTGGTCCCTGCGCTTCGTGCCACATGCTCTCAACCCAGTGCGCCACCGCCCCACCCCCTTTATTTATGTATTTATTGAGAGAGAGATGCAGAGAGACACACACACACAGAGAGACACACAGAAACACCAGAGCACTGCTCAGCTCTGGTTTATGGTGGGGGTGGTGGGGGTGAGGGGGGTGCGGTGGAGGGGATTGAACCTGGGACTTAGGAGCCTCAGGCATGAGAGTCAGTTAGCATAACCATTGTGCTGTTTTCCCCACCCCAGTAGAACATCTTGATGGGTCTGGGTGTTCTAGTGCAGTTTGCACTTGAAGGTAATTGAATATGGGACGAGTAAAGGCGTGCATGTGTCTGATTTCAGTGATAAACATGGGGATGTCTGGGGGGCTGGGTGGTGGTGCACCTGGCAGAGCACACTTGTTACAAGGCAAGGACCCAGGTTCAAGCCCTGTCTCCACCTGTAGGGGAAAACTTCGGAAGCTGCAATGTCTTCTTTCTCTTTTTATTTTTGCTTCCAGGCTTATTGCTGAGGCAATAATAATATCCTGTCAGTCTCCCTCTCTCTATTGAGTGAGTGAGGAGGGACACGAGACCCCCCAAGGTTTGCCTCATCTTATCAGACTCCCTGCATCACAAAGCATCCCACATTCCTGATACTGTGGCCTGCTCCCTTATTATCTACATCATCATTGTTATGCCTGAAAGATCCCCCCCTATTTCCCCACCCATTCCATTGCTTTGATCTGTCTTCTTTCTACCCTCAAGACCCTCCCTGCATACAGGATACTATTAATCCTACCAGTTAAAACCTTCCTAACAGTTGCTAAGGAAATTCATGACTTTCCCAGCCCCCTTTGGCTTTCTCCACCTCTTTCCTAATCTTGTATGGTATTGTCAAGCCATTTCTGTTTCCGAGTTGCCACTTCCAGGTTCGACTTTTAAAAGCTTGGCTTTCTGATCAATAAAGAATTGAAGCAGCAGAGGGTAGATAGCATAATGGTTATGCAAACAGACTCTCATGCCTGAGGCTCTAAATTCCCAGGTTCAATCCCCTGCACCACCCACCATAAGCCTGAGCTGAACAGTGCTCAGCTCTGTTCCTGGGTCATCTCTCACGCATCATCGCTGAGTGAGTAGCAGCCTAGTAGCTGCTGAGTAGCTGGTTCCGGTCAGTTCTCTTCAACCCAGAGAGTACGCGCCCCACGCTAGCCTGGCAGACCGGCATAAGGACCCTGGTTTGAGCCCTCAGCTCTCTGCTTCACAGGCGGTGAAGCAGGTGTCTGTCTTTCTCTCCCCCTCTCTGTCTTCCCCTCCTCTCTCCATTTCTCTCTGTCCTATCCAACAACGACGACATTAATAACCATAACAATAAAACCTAACAAGGGCAAGAAAAGGTGGGGGGGCATATACATAAATAAATAAATAGAAGAAAGTCTTTAGCCACTCTTTAGCTCCCCAACCCACTTTTTTTGTTGTTTGTTTTGTCCTGAGCCTGACATTTGATATGCAGGTGGATCTAAGTTATTGTCTGAGGAGATGATGTCATGGCTGGAAAACGGACCAGAAAACTGGATCTGGGAAGAGAGTTTTTGTCATTTTTTTTTTCCTCCAGGGTTATTGCTGCGCTCCGTGCCTACACCATGAATCCACCGCTCTTGGAGGCCTTTTTCCCTACTTTTTTTTGCCCTAGTTGTTGCAGCCTCGTTGCGGTTATTATTGCCATTGTTGACGTTGCTTTGTTGTTGGATAGGACAGAGAGAAATGGAGAGAGGAGGGGAAGACAAAGAGAGGGGGAGAGAAAGATAGACACCTGCAGACCTGCTTCACCGCCCATGAAGTGACTCCCCTGCAGGTGGGGAGCCGGGGTCGATCCATACTCCCAGCCAGGCATGAACGTCTTAACATAACCACTGTGTTACCTTTCTTTCTCCCTAGAATGAGGCTGAGTTTGGGCCTGGGTTTCAAGCAGGGGAAAGGACGCCTGGCGGTGACACATAGCCAGCAGTGTTCCACGGGGCTCTTTGTGCCACAGAGCCCTCCGCTGGACCCTGAGAAGGTTAGAGAACTGCAGCGCTTCATCAGTCTTTCCAAGAGACTCCTGGTGATGACCGGGGCAGGCGTGTCTACCGAGTCGGGGATCCCAGACTACAGGTCGGAGAAGGTGGGCCTTTATGCTCGCACGGACCGCAGACCCATCCAGCACCGGGACTTCATTAGCAGCGCGCCCGTCCGCCAGCAGTACTGGGCCAGGAACTTCGTGGGCTGGCCTCGCTTCTCGTCCCACTTGCCCAACTCTGCACACCAGGCACTGAGCAGCTGGGAGCGGCACGGGAAGTTGTACTGGCTGGTGACGCAGAACGTGGACGCCTTGCACACCAAGGCAGGGAGCCAGCGCCTGACGGAGCTCCACGGCTGCATGAACAGGTGCAGGATGGCCAGCTGGGCAGCACGGAGGTGGTCTCGCAGGGCCTCGGCTCTTGTCCTCTGCCGACCGCCTCCACCTCTTTAAATGTGGTGCCTGGGAAGGATCTGAGTGCTAGTTGTGCAGGATATCGCCACTGACTGGTCTCTCTGTGGCAATTCTCCACATTCTTATTTTACTTTTTAATATTTTGGCCAGGGAGATCGCACAGTGCATAGGACTTTCATGTCTGAGACCTGAGGATCCTAGGTTTAATGTCAGCCACCGTTATCAGCCAGAGCTAAGCAGTGCTCTGGTTATTTCCTCTCATTGGTTTATTCGTTTTTCTCTTCTCTTTTCAAACTTTTTTCTTTCTTCTTAATTATCTTTTTCTTTAAATTTACTCATTTATTTATTTATTCCCTTTTGTTGCCCTTGTTTCTTTTTATTGTTGTCGTCGTTGCTGGATAGGACAGAGAGAAATGGAGAGAGGAGAGGAAGACAGAGAGGAAGAGAGAAAGATAGACACCTGCAGACCTGCTTCACCCCTTGTGAAGGGACTCCTCTGCAGGTGGGGAGCCGGGGGTTCGAACCGGGATCCTTATGCCGGTCCTTGTGCTTTGCGCCACCTGCACTTAACCCGCTGCGCTACAGCCCGACTCCCTTAATCATCTTTATTGATTGATATAGACAGCCAGAAATTGAGAGAGAACAGGTAGAGAGGGAGAGAGGTAGAGACACCTGCAGCACTGCTTCACCACTTGCAAAGCTTTCCCCCCTGCATGGGAGACTGGGGGCTTGAACTCCCGTCCTTGTACACTGTAACATGTGCAGTCAGTCAGGTGCACCACCACCCACCACCTGGTCCCCTTCTCTCTCTTATATTATTATTATTATTACCAGAGCACTGTTTAGCTGTGGCTTATGGTGGTTTGGGGGCTAGGACCTGGGACTTGGGAGTCTCAGGCAAGAGTCTCTTTATATAACCATTATCCTCTCTACCACACCCCTCTTATCTTTTTCATCTGTCTATCTATCATCTGTCTGTCTGTCTATCTATCTTACCAGAACACTGCTTAGCTCTAGCTTATGATGGTACTGGGGATTGAACCTGGGACCTTTGAGCCTCAGGCATGAAAGTCCTGTGCACAACCACTATGCTATCTCTCTGGCCTAAATCTTTGAAAAAGATTTGAGGCTGGACAGTGACACACCTCATAGAATAAACAGGTCATCATGTTCGAGAGCCAAGGTTCAATCCCCTGGTCTCCACCTGCAGGGGATAAGTGTCATGAGTGGTGGAGCAGTGCTGTAGATGTCTCTCCTTCTCTATATAAGAAAAAGAAGAAGGAGGAGGAGGAGGAAGAGGAGGAAGAGGAGGAGAAGGAAGGAGAAGAGACCACCAGGAGTGGTGGAGTCATTATACAGACACTGAGTCCCAGTGATTACTCTAGTGGCAAAAAAAAAAAAAAAAGAAAGAAAGAAATCATGATGATAGTTTCACATGAGAGAAGCCAGAACACCGCTCCAGTGCTCCAGTACATGTCATGCTGGGAATGAAACCAGGAACCTCAGGAATGATGCAGGTTTTGCACTCTTACCAGTTTGAGCTATAGTCTCTTAGTTAAATTTATTTATTGTGGTCTGGAGGTGGTTCAGTGGATAAAGCACTGGACACTCAGCCATGAGGTCCTGAGTTTAATCCCTGGCAGCACACATGTCAGAGTGATGTCTGGTTCTTTTTTAATCTCTCCTCCTGTATTTCTCATTAATAAAAAAATAAAATCATAAAATTTTTTATCTGTTTAGTAAAAGAAAGAGGGAAAAGGGGAGACCCTGAGTGTCACTGGCACATGGCAAAGCCAGGGATCAAACTCAGGATCTCGTGCCTGAGAGGCCCGATGCTTCAGCCACTGACATACTTCCCATGCTGCCATCCCTTAATTCTTATTTTAATATTTTTATTTATTTACTTTGGCTAGAGACAGAGAGATTGAGAGGAAAGAGAAAGATAGGGAGAGAGAGAGAGAGACTAACAGCACCGCTTCACCACTCAAGAAGCTTCCCCTCTGCTGGGGAGTCTGGGGGTTTGAACCTAGGTCCTTGTGCACTGTAATGTGTGCATTCAACCAGGTGCACCACCACCCAGCCCCATCTTTTTTTTTTTTATTGTTGTAGCTATTATTGTTGTTGTCGTTGTTGGATAGGACAGAGAGAAATGGAGAGAGGAGGGGAAGACAGAGAGGAGGAGAGAAAGACAGACACCTGCAGACCTGCTTCACCGCCTGTGAAGCGACTCCCCTGCAGGTGGGGAGCCGGGGTTCAAACCGGGATCCTTACGCCGGTCCTTGTGCTTTGCGCCACCTGCGCTTAACCCGCTGCGCTACAGCCCGACTCCCTCCATCTTTTTTTTTTTAAAAATATTTATTTTATTTATTTCCTTTTGTTGCCCTTGTTGTTTTATTGTTGTAGTTATTATTGTTGTTGTCGTTGTTGGACAGGACAGAGAGAAATGGAGAGAGGGAGGGGAAGACAGAGAGATAGAAAGACAGACACCTGCAGACCTGCTTCACCGCCTGTGCAGCGACTCCCCTGCAGGTGGGGAGCCGGGGTTGGAACCGGGATCCTTATGCCGGTCCTTGTGCTTTGCGCCACCTGCGCTTAACCCGCTGTGCTACAGCCCGACTCCCCCAGCCCCATCTTAATTCTTATTTTAGAGAAAGATGTAGAGAGGAAAGTAGGAAAAAAAAAAAGAGGGAAGAAGGAGAGACAGGTAAGATGCCCTCTCCATCCTCCATCTCACTCGTACGTGGTACCGTGACCCAAACTCACGGCCTCCTTCTTGGCAAGGCGTGTACTCCACTAGGTGTGCTATCTCCTGCCCACCGGCTCCGTCAGGCTAGGCAAAGTGGGAAGGAGTTTTCTAAATGGAGAGGAGGTTCAGCAGTAAGTGTATCCCCGTGTGTGCCTCTGAGTTGATGCCAGGCATCTCATTTAAAAACTAAATTTAGGAAGTCGGGTGGTAGCGCAGTGGGTTAAGCGCATGTGGCGCAAAGCACAAAGACTGGCGTAAGGATTCCAGTTCGAGCCCCCGGCTCCCCACCTGCAGGGGAGTCGCTTCACAGGCGGTGAAGCAGGTCTGCAGGTGTCTGTCTTTCTCTCCCCCCTCTCTGTCTTCCCTCCTCTCTCCATTTCTCTCTGTCCTGTCCAACAACGACATCAACAACTACAACAATACAAGAGACAAGGGGGAGTCGGGCGGTAGCGCAGTGGGTTATGCGCATGTGGCGCAAAGCGTAAGGACCGTTAAGGATCCAGGTTCGAGCTCTCAGCTCCCCACCTGTAGGGGAGTCGCTCCATAAGCGGTAAAGCAGGTCTGCAGGTGTCTGTGTTTCTCTCCCCCTCTCTGTCTTCCCCTCCTCTCTCCATTTCTCTCTGTCTTATCCAACAACAACAACATCAGTAACAACAATAACTACAACAATTAAAAAAAAAAAGGGTAACAAAAGGGAATTAAAAAAACAAGGGCTCCCTACCTGCAGGGGAGTCGCTTCACTGGCGGTGAAGCAGGTTTGCAGGTGTCTGTCTTTCTCTCCCTCTCTGTCTTTCTTTCCTCTCTCCATTTCTCTCTGTCCTATATAAAAAAAGAAATAATAATAAGTACAACAACAACAACAAAAAAAAAAAACGGGAAAAAAACAACAAGGGCAACAAAAGGAAAAATAAATAAATAAATAAATAAAAAACAAATTTAGGGGGCTGGGTGGTAGTACAGCTGGTTAAGTGCATATGGCGCAAAGCACAAGGACCAACTTAAGAATCCGGTTCGAGCCTCTACTTCCCCACCTGTGTGTCTAGGGGTTGTTGCTTCACAAGCGGTGAAGCAGGTCTGCAATGTTTATCTTTCTCTCCCCCTCTCTGTCTTCCCCTCCTCTCTCCATTTCTCTCTGTCCTATATAACAACAATAAAAACATTGGCAACAATAATAATAACAAGGGCAACAGAAATGGAAAAAAAAAAATCGCCTCCAGGAGCGGTGGATTTGTAGTGTGGGCACTGAGCCCCAGTGATAACCCTGGAGGCAAAAAGTACCAAAAACCAAAAAAATACAAACAAACCCCCCCCCTAAATTTAAAAACAAGAACAACCGAGATGGAGCGGTGCACTGGTCTAAGTAGACAGGATTTGGGGGATCTGAAGGAGTCTGGTTTGGCCCCTGTGGATAACAGGATGACATCAGATTGTCTGAGGAGCTCACCCTAAGTCATGGATGCCCTGAAAGCCAGGCGGCATAGTTTGGATCTGTTGGGAGAGCCCAACTAGTCATTAGTGGTTTCTGAGTGAGAAAACAGAAGAATAAAAATAGGAAGGGTAGACAGGATTAGAGAGTGACTAGGAGGCCAGCTGGACGGGCCCAGACAGGGTAACAGAATGATGGCTGAGGTACCAAGATATATATATGCCTCCAGGGTTCTCGCTGGGGCTCTGTGCCGGCATTACGAATCCACTGCTCCTGGAGGCTATTTTTCCCTTTTGTTGCCCTTGTTTTTAATGTTGCTGTTATTATTTGTTGTTAGTATTGTTGTTTGACAGGAACAGAGAGAAATGGAGAGAGGAGGGGAAGACAGAGAGGGGGAGAGAAAGACAGACACCTGCAGACCTGCTTCACCGCCTGTAAAGCGACTCCCCTGCAGGTGGGGAGCTGGGAGCTCGAACCGGGATCTTTATGCCGGTCCTTGTGCTTTGCGCCATGTGCTCTTAACCCGCTGCGCTACTGCCGACTCCCTTTTTAAATTTTTTGAGACTTTTTTTTTTTTTTTTAAACCAGAGAACTGTTCAGCTCTGGCTTATGGTGATGCAGGGGACTGAACCTGGGACTTCGGAGCCTCAGGCATGAGAGAGTCTGTATAACCATTATGCTACCTACCCCTGCCAAAAAGTCTTTGTTATTGCTTTTAAAAAAATATTTATTTCCTTTTGTTGCCTTTGTTGTTTTATTATTGTAGTTGTTACTGTTGTCATCATTGTTGGATAGGGCAAAGAGAAATGGAGAGAGGAGAGGAAGACAGAGGGGGAGAGAAAGACAGACACCTGCTTCACTGCTTGAGAAGTGACTCTCCTGCAAGTGGGGAGCTGGGGGTTTGAACCGGGATCTTTACACTGGTCCTTGGGCTTTGTGCCATGTGCGCTTAACCTGTTGCACTACCGCCCAACTCCCTTTTAATTGATTTTAAAAAAATATTTTGTTATTAGATAGAGACTTACTAGATAGAGACAGCCAGAAATCAGGAGGAGGTCGTGATAAGAGGGAGAGACACAGACACCTGAAGCCCCGCTTCCCTACTTGTGAAGATTCCCCCTGCAGGTAGGGACTGAGGACTTGAACCTGGGTCCTTGTGCACTGTAACATGTATGATCAAGTAGGTGCGCCACCACCCGACCTCCAAAAAGTCTTTTTTTTTAAAAGGGAGTTGGGGGGGGCAGGCAGTGGAGCACCTGGTTAAACACACATATTACAGTGTGCAAGGGCTCAGGTTCAAGCCCTTGGTCCCCACCTGCATGAGGGGAAGCATCATAAGTGGTGAAGCAGGACTGCAGGCGTCTCTCTCTGTCTCTCTCCCTCTATCTCCCCTCCCCTCTCCATTTCTCTCTAGTAATAAATAAATAAAGATTGAAAAAAATGTGAGTGAGTAGAAGCCAGGAAGACACATTCAGTGTTCTAGAAGGCTGGCAGTGGAGCAGGGTGGGAAATGGTGGTGATGAGAGAGGTCGCTAGAAAGTACTCCCACAATGGAGGGTGGGGTGGACTACAGGAGTGGGGAGAACGTCAGAGCGCTGGAGATGGCTGGGAGGACAGCTCTCCCCCCAACAGCTTGTTCACTGGCTTCTCTTGGGTTGCAGAGTCCTCTGTTTGGACTGTGGGGACCAGACCCCTCGAGGGCTGCTGCAGGAGCGCTTTGAGGTCCTGAACCCCACTTGGAGCGCCGAGGCCCACGGGCTGGCTCCTGATGGCGATATCTTCCTCTCGGAAGATCAGGTCCAGAGCTTTCAGGTGGCATCTTGTGCTCGCTGCGGAGGCCCCCTGAAACCAGACGTCGTCTTCTTTGGGGACACAGTGCACCGCGACAAGGTGGACTTTGTGCGCAGGCGAGTCCAGGAGGCTGACTCTCTCCTGGTGGTGGGCTCCTCCTTGCAGGTACAGAGCCTGGTCTGGGTGGGCACTGCCTCCGCTGGAGGGAGGGGCTTCCTGGCTGCTTGTTCCCTTCCTCCATCCTGCAAGCTCTTCCTGGGTCTTCTTCTCCCCGGCCAGGTGTACTCTGGCTACCGGTTTATCATCACTGCCCAGGAGAGGAAGCTGCCCATCGCCATCCTGAACATCGGGCCTACGCGCTCAGACCATTTGGCATGTCTGAAACTGGACTCTCGCTGTGGGGAGCTGCTGCCTTTGATAGACCCCCGCTGACCGGGCCTGCGGGTCCTGAGTCCGAAGCTGTGACCTCTACTGGAATCCTGTTGTCACAGGTAAACACTTCTGTGGAGACAGCAGCTTCTGGGGGTCCAACAGAGAGAAACTGAGAGAGGAGTCATTTGCCCCACCCCACACTGAGTTTATAAAGTCATTAACTTGTTTTCAGATCCCAAAGGACTCCTTCCTCGGCAGCTGCTCCAAGGAATGGAAGTGCAACCTAAGTGCAACCTGCAGAGGGCAGCAAACCAACATCTCTGCCAGCCTGTCTCCACAGCACAGGGCTGGTTTCAGAACCAATGAAGTTCAAGGTCTTCAGGCTGATGAAATTTGATCTCCAAGAAAGACATTTTTAAAACAGCACCTCAGGGCCCTTTTTATCTCATCAGGTAGAAGTGATCTGAGAAGCACGTCAACCAGAATGGTTTCTGGATGGCTAACCTGAGTATCTCACCAATGCTGACGGCAAAAGAAGGGCAGGATCTGATTTTAAATCCAAACAGTTAAGTGTCTCTACTGGAAGCATTGATGTACCTCTTTTTTTAATAAGATGAGCACTGTTTTTTTTTTTACTAATCAAGGAATAAATGACTAATTTTCCAATAACATGTGTGAACTGAGCTTATCTTCTTTTTTTCTTTTTCCTTTTAAAAAACATTTACTAACGAGAAAGATAGAAGGAGAGAGACAGCAAGAACCAGGTATCACTCTGGTTCATGTGCTGCTGGGGATCAGACTCAGGACCTCATACTTGTGTCCACTGTGCCACATCCTGAATATATATATATATATATATATATATATATATATATATATATATATATCATTGTTCAGCTCTGGCTGATGGTGGTGCTGGAGACTGAACCTGAACCTGCTACAGTCACAAAAGTCTTTTTGCATAATCATTATGCTATTTTCCCAGCCCCATATTATCTTTTTAAGCAACTAAGAGTGTGTGGGGCTTTCTGTCATGGTTCTCTAAGGACTACAGCTTGTTGTCAGCAACCAGGATAAGAATCTGCATTGAACCTGGTCTGCAGAGAGGAATCAGTCAATTCCCCAGTGACCTCTTAAATTGATGTGCTTCTGCCCAGGAAAGCAGCAAGGCTTGTTTGATTACTGCTTTTGCCAGAAGAATCTGCACTGGGCTAAAGCTTTCTGCAGGTTCTCATCAAAAAGTGAAGCAGACAGGAGAATAGCAGCCTATTCCGGTTAATCTTTTGTCTAAAATGAGAGCAAGCAGTATGTGTTCATCCTGCACCTGCCTAGGAAGCAAAGTCCAGTTAACTGGGATAGTCATGGATTTTGAAAACAGTTCTTTTCACTTGCACAACTACAGCTGTGCTCAGTTGTTTATCTAAGGTGCAAGACTATAAATCTCATACTTTTTTTTTTTTTGGCAGAGGGGATCCTCAAGATTAAAAAATCTATTATATGTGGTACTGAGCCCAGGGCCTGATCCTTATTAGACCTAGGCTCTTTCTTTTTTCTTTTTATTTTTTTATTGTTGTTGTAGTTATGAATATCGTTGTTGGATAGGACAGAGAGAAATGGAGAGAGGAGGGGAAGACAGGGGGAGAGAAAGATAGACACCTGCAGACCTGCTTCATCGCCTGTGAAGTGACTCCCCTGCAGGTGGGGAGCCGGGGCTCAAACTGGGATCCTTATGTCGGTCCTTGCACTTTGCGCCACCTGCGTTTAACCTGTTGTACTACCGCCCAGCCCCTGAACTAGGCTCTTTCTATTTGCTGAGCCACCCTGACTGCTTTTTTTTTTTTTATTTTTTGCCTCTGAGGTTCTGTTGCCATGTTAGCTTTTTTTTTTAAACATTTTTTTAAAAAATATTTATTTATTCCCTTTTGTTGCTCTTGTTCTTTTAAAATGTTGTATTTATCATTGATGTCGTTGTTGGATAGGACAGAGAGAAATGGAGAGAGGGAAGGAAGATGGGGAGAGAAAGACAGACACCTGCAAACTTGCTTCACCGCCTGTGAAGCGACTCCCCTGAAGGTGGGGAGCCGGGGGCTTGAAATGGGATTCTTACGCCGGTCCTTGTGCTTTGCGCCACCTGGGCTTAACCTGCTGCACTACCGCCCGACTCCCCCTGACTGCTTCTAATACGCTTTTTTTTAACTTAAACTTTTTTTTTTTTTAAATTGGGGAATTAATGTTTTACATTCAACAGTAAGTACAATGTTTGTATACTCATAACATTCCCCAGTTTCCCATATAACAATACAACCCCCACTACATCCTCTGAATCCTTCATGGACCTGTATTCTCCCCACCCACCCACCCCAGAGTCTTTTACTTTGGTGCGATATGCCAATTCCATTTCAGGTTCTACTTGTGTTTTCTTTTCTGATCTTGTTTGTCAACTTCTGCCTGAGAGTGAGATCATCCCATATTCATCCTTCTGTTTCTGACTTATTTCACTCAACATGATTTTTTCAAGGTCCATCCAAGATTGGCTGAAAACGGTGAAGTCAACATTTTTTACAACTGAGTAGTATTCCATTGTGTATATAGACCGCAACTTGCTCAGCCACTCATCTGTTGTTGGACACCTGGGTTGTTTCCAGGTTTTGGCTATTACAAATTGTACTGCCAAGAACATATGTGTACACAGATCTTTTTGGATGGATGTTTTGGGTTCCCTAGGATCTATCCCCTGGAGAGGAATTGCAGGGTCATAAGGTAGGTCCATTTCTAGCCTTCTGAGAGTTCTCCAGACTGTTCTCCACAGAGGCTGGACCCATTGACATTCCCACCAGCAGTGTAGGAGGGTTCCTTTGACCCCACAGCCTCTCCAGCATTTGCTGCTGTTACCTTTTCTGATGTATGACATTCTCACAGGAGTGAAGTGGTATCTTGTTGTCTTTATTTGCATTTTTCTGACAATCAGAGACTTGGAGCATTTTTTTCATGTGTTTCTCGGCCTTTTGTATCTCTTCTGTGGTAAATATTCTGTCCATGTCCTCCCCCCAACTTAAACTTTTTAAAAATATTTATTTATTTTCCCTTTTGTTGTCCTTGTTTTTTATTATTGTTGTTATTGATGTCGTTGATAGATAGGACAGAGAGAAATGGAGAAAGGAGAGGAAGACAGAGAGGGGGAAAGAAAGATAAACACCTGCAGACCTGCTTCACCGCCTATGCAGCAACTCCCCTGCATGTGGGGAGCTGGGGGCTCAAACTGGGATCCTTACATGGGTCCTTGCGCTTTGCGCCACGTGCACTTAACCCTAACCCACTGTGCTACCGCCCAACTCCCTTCTAATGCGCTTTGAACTAGATTTTCTGGTTACTCAAGGTCAGTGTGTCAAAAATTAAACTGACATCTGACTCCTGAGTCTCAAGCCATTCTTTGACACAAATCTCATCGATGGTTACTGACAGACACTTTATTCATGCATTAAGGCTATAAAGATACAACCTCTTGCCCTCAAGTAACTAATCAAGCTGTGCTCTTTTTTTTAATATTTATTTTATTTATTTATTCCCTTTGTTGCCCTTGTTGTTTTATTGTTGTAGTTATTATTGTTGTTGTCATTGTTGGATAGGACAGAGAGAAATGGAGAGAGGGAGGGGAAGACAGAGAGGAGGAGAGAAAGATAGACACCTGCAGACCTGCTTCACCGCCTGTGAAGCGACTCCCCTGCAGGTGGGGAGCTGGGTTCGAACCGGGATCCTTATGCCGGTCCTTGTGCTTTGCGCCACCTGCGCTTAACCCGCTGTGCTACAGCCCGACTCCCCAAGCTGTGCTCTTTTTTTAAAAAAAATATTTAATCCCTGTTGTTGCTCTTGTTTTATTGTTGTAGTTATTATTGTTGTTGTTATTGATGTCACTGTTATTGGATAGGACAGAGAGGAGGGGAAGATAGAGAAGGGGAGAGAAAGACAGACACCTGCAGACCTGCTTCACTGCCTGTGAAGCGACTCCCCTGCAGGTGGGGAGATGTGCTGTTTACCTCACCATCTTATTCTCTGCCAGAAACTGCCAGCGATATGAAAATAACGATGAGAGCACATGTGTACTATCACCCTCTCTTTATCTTTGAGGAAAGCAAGATCTAGACTTTCCTAGGATCACATTACGTAGTTCCAGAGCTAGGACTGCTCCTTCAGTGACTGTGGTTACAAGAGCTTCAGCCTGGGGCCAGGAGATAGCTGACCTAATAGAGCATGTGTCTTACCCTGAATAAAGATTCTGGGCTGGGGGGGGGGGAGGGAAGGGAGAAAAGAAGGGAAGGGGGCAGGAAGGGAGAGGAGAGGGAAGGGAGGGGGAGAGGAAGGGAGAAGGCAAGGGCAAGGAGAGGGCAGGAGGGGAGTAAGGGAGGTGGGGAGGAGGGGAGGGTGCTTCATTACATATTTACAAAATCCCTTCATTGTTCAAAATTCCTTAAAAAAAAAGAAAAAAAAAACAAACCAAGATTCTGGGCTCAGGAGTTGGGCAGTAGCACAGGGGGTTTTAGTGCACATGGCGCGAAGTGCAAGGACTGACCGGCGTAAGGATCCTGGTTTGAGCCCCCGGCTCCCCACCTGCAGGGGAGTCCCTTCATAGGCAGTGAAGCTGGTCTGCAGGTGTCTGTCTTTCTCTCCCCCTCTCTGTCTTCCCCTCCTCTCTCCATTTCTCTCTGTTCTATCCAACAACAATGACATCAATAATAACTACAACAATTAAAATAAAAACAAGGGAACAACAACAAGGGCAAAAAAGGGGGAAGAATGGCCTCCAGGAGCAGTGGATTCATGGTGCAGGCACTGAGCCCCAGCAATAACCCTGGAGACAAAAATGTATATAAATAATAAAAAAGAAGATATCAAGTCTTGTAAAAAACAAACAAACAAGGGCCACAAAAGGGAATAAATAAATATAAAAAAAAAAAATTCTGGGCTCAAGCACCTCCTCCCCAAGACCACACAGGTGTATCATGGGGGCACTCCAGGGATGTCAGAGTGGTGCTGTGATATGTCTGCTCTTCTCCCTACTTCTGAAAGAATTTTTAAAAAGCACATCTGACAGTGTTGCACATGACTGGGCCCAGAGTTGCATTAGAAAAAATAATAAAAGTTAGGGGTCTGGGAGGTGGCACGGCAGTAGAATGCAAGACTTGCACATATGAGGTCCCAAGTTTGATCCCCAGCACTGCATATGCCAGAGTGATGCTCTGGCCTTTCCACTTTGTAAAATAAATGAGTAAATAAATATGTATACATTTAGCCCAGACATCACACAGCTCTGGGTGTTGATGGTACAGGGGCTGAACATGGGACATTTTGAATGTTAGGTCTGGTACATTATCACTGCACTGGCTCCCCAACCCTTTAAAAAGTCAACCTGGGGCATTGGGCGGTATAGCACAGCAGGTTAAGCGCAAGGACCAGTGTGAGGATCCCAGTTAGAGCCCCTGGTTCCCCACCTGCAGGGGAGTCGCTTCATAGGCGGTGAAGCAGGTCTGCAGGTGTCTATCTTTCTCTCCCCCTCTCTGTCTTCCCCTCCTCTCTCCATTTCTCTCTGTCCTATCCAACAACGATGACATCAACAAGAACAATAACCACAAGGCTACAACAACAAGGGCAACAAAAAGGGGAAAAATGGCCTCCAGGAGCTGTGGATTCATGGTACAGGCACTGAGCCCCAGCAATAACCCTGGAGGCAAAAAAGGGGGGCCAGGCAGTGGCACAACAGCTTAAGTACACATGGTGTGAAGGATCCTGGTTTGAACTCCCAGCTCCCCACCTGCAGGGAGGTTGGTTGTTTTGCAAGCGGTGAAGCAGGTCTGCAAATGTCTTTCCCCCTCTCTGTTTTCCCTCTTCTCTCTCTCAATTTTTTACTGTCTTTTTAAATTTAATTTTATTTATATTTATTTTCCCTTTTGTTGCCCTTGTTTTTCATTGTTGTAGTTATTATTGTTGTTATTGATGTCTTTATTGTTGGATAGGACAGTGAGAAATAGAGGAGGGGAGGACAGAGAGGGGGAGAGAAAGATAGACACCTGCACACCTGCTTCACTGCTTGTGAAAGGACTCCCCTGCAGGTGGGAAGCCAGGGGCTTGAACTAGGATCCTTAATTTTTCTCTGTCTTATCCAAGAACAGCAGCAGCAACAACATCAATAATGGTAACAACAACAATGGGAAAAGATGGCCACCAGGAGCAGTGAATTCATAGTGCAGGCACCAAGCTCCAGTGATAACCCTGGAGGTAAAAAAAAAAAAAAAAAAAAAAAGTCAGCCTGGTGGCCCGGTGGGGGTACACCTGGTTGAGCACACATGGTATAAAATGCAAGGACCCAGGTTCAAGTCCCCAGTCCCCACCTGCAGGGCAAAGCTTCACAAGTGGTGAAGAAATGCTGCAGGTGTCTCTCTTCCTCAGCAACATCTCCCCCTTCAATTTCTGGCTGTCTCCAAAAAATAAATAAAGATAATAAAAATATATTTTAAAAAATGTTAGCCTGAAGTAGAAGCCAGTAGTTTACACAGGCCAAGGAGACCAGGAATGGTTAGAATGTGGTAGGAGCAGATTAGGGAGTGAAGGCAGGCTTTCTCTTCACCTGTTAAGACTGACACAATGGCACAATCTGAGTGCCAGGTTTAAGAAACCAAGACTTGAGGGCCGTAGGAATGTTTGTATTGTTCATATTTCCTCCTGAGATAGAATTCTCAAAAAAAAAAATCTGTCTCAGAGCAACTTACTATTTCCTGAAACAGAAGCTTCTTATGGTCTCCTTCCTTTACATTCTTGCTTTCTAAACTCTTAATTTTTTTTTTTTTAACCAAAGTACAGCTCAACTCCAGCTATTGGTCTACAAAAATAAACTTTATGGCCTAAGGATCCCAGTTCAAGCCCCCGGCTCCCCACCTGCAGGGGAGTCGCTTCACAGGCGGTGAAGCAGGTCTGCAGATGTCTGTCTTTCTCTCCCCTTCTCTGTCTTCCCTCCTCTCTCCATTTCTCTCTGTCCTATCCAACAACAACAACATCAATAATAATAACAATGATAAAACAAGGGCAACAAAAGGGGGAAAACAATCTCATAAACAAGGAAAACAACAACAACAACAAAAACCGGTGCGGTAGCTGAGCAATTGTCCGTTGAAAGGGGAGGGAATGAAGGCTTGGTTCAAGGGAGTTCCAGAAGAGCCATGTCGGGTCAAGAAAGAACAGGGGGCTCTTGGGGCTGAGTGGTGGTGGTTCACCTGGTTGAGCGCACATGTTACAGAGCGCAAGGGCCCAAGTTCAAGCCCCTGGCCTCACCTGCAGAGGATAAAGCTTCACGAGTGGTGAAGTAGTGCTGCAGGTGTCTCTCTGTCTCTTTCCCTATCACCCCCTGCCCTCTCAATTTCTGGCTGTGTTTAGCCAAGAAGAAGATGGAGAAGGGAAAGAAGAAGAAGCTCGCCAAGCAGGAAGAGGGAGGAGAAGGAGGGGGAGGGGAGGGAGAGGGGGGGAGGAGGAGGAAGAAAAAGCAGCAGCAGCAGCAGCAGCAGCAGCAGCAGCAGCAGCAGCAGCAGCAGCAGCAGCAGCAGCAGCAGCAGCAGCAGCAGCAGCAGCAGCAGCAGCAGCAGCAGCAGCAGCAGCAGCAGCAGCAGCAGCTCGCCAAGCAGGAAGAGTATTCCCAATGCAGAGACTGCAAACCCGCTCGCCTTGCCTTTTGCTGGCGGGAGCATAGGCTGGGGACACAAATTTGGACTTGGGGCGCCCGAGGGCCTCGGCTACCTCGAATCCTCTTGCCTTTCGTGACCAGACCTCCTCTAGGTCCCCTTCAATGGAGGGACCACACAAGGGAGGAAATCTTAACCCGAAACACGCGGGGAGCTGGGGTGCAGGCGTGTAAGGACGAGTCCGGCCACAACCACCTGGGTTCGCTCTCTTTTTACGCCTGAGCCGCCCACGGTCCTTCCAGTCGGGCTCTGGTCCCGCAGAAGAGCATCCAGCGCCACTGGACCCTGCGAGCTCGGCCCGCTGTCTTCCTTATCGCCCACTGCGTCTGCGCAGTTCCAACACCCGGGAGGCGGGGCCTGAACCTGGGGGGCCAGGTCGCTACTCACCAATAGAAAAGAGGAACCTAGGGCCACGTGCCCGTGCACCCGCCAATCAAGTTTCCAGCTCCGACATCAGTCCAAAAACCCGGTCGTGGATGGACACAGGTGGACGCCAGGGCCACGTGACCTCCCCCAAAGGTAACGGTGGATCCCTAGTTTTTCGCTCGCCTGCTTCTTCTAGCGTTTGCCTAGAAACCTTCCTGAAAGATTATTTAGTGAGTATGCGTCAGGTGCTAAAACGCTGCTAAAATACTGTGGCTGTTAGGGTGTGATCCCAGGATCAGGACTGGCAGTTCAGATAATTTAGTATATCCCTAATAATTTAGTATATTCCTCAGTCAATATATACCCCAGGCATTGTATTAGTGTTTCCGGAATTGTTTTCAGTCACCGACACCCATAGGAATGTTATTTAAGGGCATAAGTGTGTGGGGGGGGTGGGGGGGGAGAAGGTGGTTCACCCGGTAGAGAGCAGGACTTGCATGCCTGAGCCTCCAAGTTCCCTTCTTGGCACATGTACAGGCAGGAGTGGTGCTCTGACTTGCTCTCTCATATAGAATAGAGAAAGTCTTTCTTTAAACGGCTGTTAAAGGAATTTATTTTCTCCCAATCCTTAAGGTAATGAAAAAATGAAAAAAAATTGTATGTTAAAAGACACTTTTAGGCGGTAGCGCAGCGGGTTAAGCTCAGGTGGCACAAAGCGCAAGGATCGGTTTAAGGATCCCGGTTCGAGCCCCCGGCTCCCCACCTGCAGGGGAGTCGCTTTACCGGCGGTGAAGCAGGTCTGCAGGTGTCTGTCTTTCTCTCTCCCTCTGTCTTCCCCTCCTCTCTCCATTTCTTTCTGTCCTATCCAACAATGACGACATCAATAGTAACTACAACAATAAAACAACAAGGGCAACAAAAGGGAATAAAAAATAAATATTTTTTTAAAAAAGACACATTTAGAACCCAGCTCTAGTGGTCCGGGAGGTGGTGCAGTGGATAAGGCATTGGACTCTTAAGCATGAGGTCCTGAGTTCAATCCCCAGCAGCACATGTACCAGAGTGATATCTGGTTCTTTCTCTCTCTCTCTCTCTCCTATAATTTATCATGAATCAATAAAAAAAAAGAACCCATTTCTAACCTTTGGTACTCATTTGATTGTTTATTTATTTATTTTTTTTGCCTTCAGGGTTATTGCTAGGGCTCGGTGCCTGCACTATGAATCCACTGCTCCCGGAAGCCATTTTTTCCCCCATTTTTATTGCCCTTGTTGTTATCGTTATTGTTATCGTTGCCATTGATGTTGTTGTTGGATAGAACAGAGAGAAATGGAGAGAGGAGGGGAAGACAGACAGGGGGAGAAAGATAGACACCTGCAGACCTGCTTCACTGCCTGTGAAGTGACTCCCCTGCAGGTGGGGAGCTGGGGGCTCGAACTGAGATCCTTCGGCTGGTCCTTGCTCTTCAAGCTGTGTGTGTCAACTTGCTGCTCTACCGCCCGACTCCCCATATGATTGTTCTTACCTGAGGCCCTCCTTTTGTCATCCCCTCAAAATGGAAATAATCAACCATCAGAACTCCTCCACTGCTCTATCCAAACGGGCTTGCACTTTTTTCCACTAACGGAAGGAAGGTATGTATCACCTTTACAGTTCCTTAAAAGCTGAGGCCATGTTTAAGCACACATGGCACGAAGCACAAGGACCAGTGTAAGTGGTCTACCATCTACAGGGGGACCACTTCACAAGCAGTGAAGCAGGTCTGCAGGTATCCGTCTTTCTCTTCCCCTCTCTCTTCCCTTCCTCTCTCGATTTCTTTCTTCTGTCCAACAACAACAACAGCAATAACAATAACAACAAGGGCAACAAAATGGGAAAAATAGCCTCCAGGAGCAGTGGATTCGTAGTGCAGGAACTGAGCCCCAGCGATAACCCTGGAGGCAAAAAAAAAAAAAAAAAAAAACCCTGACTCTGCACTCAGCCATGTGATGATACATTTCCTCTAAGTTATCCAGTTTCATGGGTGCCACCTATGAGTGGGTGACCTTGGACAAATCACTGGCTTCTTTAAGCCAGTTTCCTCTCTATAAAAGGAAGACGTGTGAAGCGCAAGGACCGACGTAAGGATCCCTGTTTGAGTCCCCGGCTCCCCACCTGCAGGAGAGTCGCTTCACAGGCGGTGAAGCAGGTCTGCAGGTGTCTGTCTTTCTCTCCCCCTCTCTGTCTTCCCCTCCTCTCTCCATTTCTGTTTGTCCTACCCAACAATGACGATGACAGCAAGAATAACTACAGTAAAACAACAAGGGCAACAAAAGGGAATAAATAAATATTTTTTAAAAAGGAAGACTTAGCCATTGGCTACCGAGCCATTGTGAGGATGATGAGGTAACTGTATAAAATGCTTAGTGTAGCCCAGGTCGTAAGAGCGAGCATAGGGTGTCTAACATCACAAGTGTCGGTGTGAAGAGCAAGGAAAAAAAGCTTCAGAGAAGACTCAACCCCAGGCACTCACTAACAAGAAATCATTGTGTGAAGGCTGACCCCAGATGCATTGTATTCTCAGTGTTTTGTGTAGCATCTAACCCAGAATAGGCATCTTATAAATTATCTGTTAGATGAATGAAATGAGAGGAAAAGGCCAAATGGCAAATGTGTACCCAGTTCTTTTTGCAAACTGAAGGCCCTTTGTTACCCAGAGCTCGCAAAGAAGTGGCCGCTGTGCTGTTAACCAGCAGAGCTTTAAAACTGGAGTGACTTCTAGTAGTTTCCATTGTCCTGTTTTTTTTTTTTTTTTGGAGGTGGGGGGGAAGGGTGCCAGGGATCAAACTCTGAGGGATCAAGCTTTCATGTGAAGCACAGTCTAGCACCTGCTGTTTGTTTTTCTCTTCTCTGCCCCTCCCTGTTCTCTGTGAAGTTCAGTGCTAGTGGACTACAAATACTCCAAGAGAACCTTGTCCTGATGACTTAATGATTAAGAACACAAGCATTGGGAGTCAGGTGGTAGCACAGCGGGTTAAGCGCAGGTGGCGCAAAGCACAAGGACTGGCCTAAGAATCCCGGTTTGAGCCCCCGGGCTTCCCACCTGCAGGGAAGTCGCTTCACAGGCGGTGAAGCAGGTCTGCAGGTGTCTATCTTTCTCTCCCCCTCTCTGTCTTCCCCTCCTCTCTCCATTTTTCTGTGTGCTATCCATCTGTGTGCTATCCATCTGTGTCCTATCCAACGACGACGATATCAATAAGAACAACAATAACTACAACAATAAAACAAGGGCAACAAAAGGGAATAAATAAATAAATAAACACAAGCATTGTCACTACATGGTCAAATCCCCTCTCTACCATGTGTCATCACTGAACAGTGACAACTTCTCTGGGTTTGTAGTTCATTGGCCATGGATTGGGGGCAGCACACACACACACACACACACACACACACACACACACACACACACACACCATGAGCTGGTTTGAGAAATTACTGAGATGTGAAAAATTCTGAACAGAGCTGTATTCACTAAGTGCTCAAGAAGTGGAAGCTGTTATGCTTAATATATCTGAAAATTGCTGTGTAAGAATCAGCTTGTCAAGTGTGGTGAAGTCTTTCAAGGACTGAGGAAGGAAGAGCATTGCAGGAAAATGGTTAACTAGGTACCTAGCTTTGAACACATGATACTTCTCCTCTTGAGCCTCAGAAAGAAGTAAGATTTGCCAGTAGTGTCAAAACCACAAATCAGGAGATTTAGAAACATGTAGGCCTGGCACAGAGGAGAACATCAATAGATAGCGGCCATGAGTCATCATTCTAGCCCCAGGAGGCTTCCTTCCTGGAAAGAGACCTTTAATTCAACTCCCAAGGGGCTAGGTGGCGGCATGCCTGGTTGAATGCACATATTACAACGCAAGGACGCAGGTTCAAGCTCCCAGTCCCCACCTGCAGGGTCAAATCTTCATGAGTGGTGAAGCAGGGCTGCAGTATCTCTCTGTCTCTCCCTCCCTCTCTATCTCCTTCTCCCCTTTCAACTTTTCTCTGTCTCTATCCAATAATAAAAAAATAAAGATATTTTTTAAAAAGATAAGAGATGGGGCTGGGCAGTAGTGCAGCGGGTTAAGCACACATGCTGGGAAGCACAAGGACTGACTCAAGGATCCCAGTTCGAGCCCCCGGTTCCCCACCTTTAGGGGGTCGCCTCACAGGCGGTGAAGCAGGTGTCTCTCTTTCTCTCCCCCTCTCTTCTTCCCCTCCTTTCTACACTTCTCTCTGTCCTAGCTAACAACAGTGACAACAATAACAATAATAATAACAACAACAATGATAAAACAACATGGACAACCAAAGGGAAAAAATAGCCTTCCAGGAGAGCAGCTTCGTAGAGCAGGCACCGAGCCCCAGCAATAACCCTGGAGGCAATAAATAAGTAAATAAATAAATAAATAAATAAAAGGAATACAGTAAAGAAAACATTTTAATTCGGGAGTCAGGCGGTAGCACAGCAGCTTAAGCACAGGTGGCGCAAAGCACAAGAACTGGCGTAAGGATCCTGGTTCGAGCCCCCGGCTCCCCACCTGCAGGGGAGTCGATTCACAAGTGATGAAGCAGGTCTGCAGGTGTCTGTCTTTCTCTCCCCCTCTCTGTCTTCCCCTCCTCTCTCCATTTCTCTCTTTCCTATCCAACAACAATGACATTAATAACAACAATAAGTACAACAGTAAAACAACAAGGGCAACTAAAGGGAATGAATAATTAAAAAAAAGAAAATTGAAAGAAAACTTAAAAAAAAAGATTGTCACCTCCCTACATATATATATAAAAAATATTTGGATTCGACTTCCAGAGGCTGAGCTACGAGCAGCAGATCGCTCTCTCTCCTCTCCTCTCCTCTCCCGGATCAACTAGGAATACCAAAGGAGACCACCCAGGACCAAAATAAGACAGGACTAGAATGACCACAGGAACCCACTAAATCACCGGTGAGTACAAACACGTGTGGCTGGTGACAGAGAGGAGAGAGGGGCCTAAGGAGAGATTAAGTGACTGCTAACAGTTCGACAGTTTGTCAGTGGAGACACCACCTCCAGTCTGCTCCAACAACAAGAGGACAGCTGAAGGGAGGAAAGGACTCCCCAGAGACTCACCAGTGCAACTCTGAGTCTCCATTGCTACTACCCTCAGAATCTGGAGCAGCAACAGGGAGGGACACCAGGGGACAGAGATCTAACCAGGAAACTCAGGAGAAGACCTATACCTCGGTGGCATAGCTGAGGGGCTGTGAAAGTCTCTTTGCATAACCACTGGATTATCTCTGCCACACCCTGCTTTATCTCTTGGTCAGGAGGCAGTGATTAAGCTAAGAAGCCTATTGATAGTTTAAAAGCCCTCAGGCTCCCAGAGCCTACAGGGAAGAAAAAAAAAAGAGGCTTTTACACCACTGAGCTCCAACTCAGGGATTGAAAAAACTGTTAACTTCCACCACTGTAAACCCTTTAATTAACTTACTTAGACACAAGTCAATCCAGGCAATAGTGATCAATAATTTGAAAAGTACTGATAAAGGGAACTCATAAAATAATATATAAAATGGTTAAAACAACAAGAAAAAATGTTGGAGACTCGAACCAGGACAAGAGTCCAGCTAAAAGTCCTCCAGAGGGTGAAGCACAAAACAACGAGTTCAGCATCCAAACATTAGCTAAGGAAATAATAACAGGAGTGAGTAAAGAATTTGAAAAAATTGTAATCAGAAATGCAGGAACAACAAATGAGAAAATGGAAGAAAATTCTAATTATCTCATGGTTATTAGAGAGCTCAAAGCTGAAATTGCTGAGCTAAGAAGGCAACTAGCTGAACAAGCTAAAACAGTATCAGAGCAGGGCAACAAAATAGATGAACTCCAGAAAGCAGTAGAGGGCAGAGAGAATAGAATCTATGAGGCTGAAGACAGAATTAGCAAGACTGAGGATGAATTAGAGACAACTAAAAAAGAAGTAAGAGATCTCAAAAAGAGATTAAGAGATGCTGAAAACAACAACAGAGTCCTATGGGATGACTTCAAAAGAAACAATATACGCATTATTGGCTTACCAGAGGAAGAAAGAGAAGGAGAGGAAGAAAGCATTCTCCAGGCCATAATAGCTGAAAATTTCTCTAGTCTAGACAACACCAAAGACATAAAGATTCAAGAAGCCCAGAGGGTCCCAAACAGAATTAACCCAGACCTAAAGACACCAAGACATGTCATACTTAGAATGGAAAGGAATAAGGATAAAGAAAGGATCCTCAAGGCTGCAAGAGAAAAACAAAGAGTCACCTACAAAGGAAAACCCATAAGATTAGCAGCAGACTTCTCCATACAAACACTACAGGCCAGAAGAGAATGGCAAGATATCTATCGAGTGCTCAAAGAGAAAGGCTTTCAGCCAAGAATACTATATCCTGCTAGATTGTCATTCAGACTAGATGGAAGCATCAAAACCTTCTCAGACAAGCAACAGTTGAAGGAAGCTATTGGGGGAGGGGGTGGGTTATGGAGATTGGGCGGTGGGAATTGTGTGGAGTTGTACCCCTCCTACCCTATGGTTTTGTTAATTAATCCTTTCTTAAATAAAAAAAAAGGGAAAAAAAAAAAAACACAATATGTTGTCTACAGGAAACTCACCTAACTCAACAAGACAAACACAGACTTAAAGTGAAAGGATGGAAAACTATCATACAAGCCAACGGCCCACGAAAAAGGGCAGGAACAGCTATTCTCATATCTGACATGATAGACTTTAAAATAGGTAAGATTAAAAAAGATAGGAATGGACACTACTTAATGCTCAGAGGATCAGTCAATCAAGAGGACTTAACAATTATTAACATCTATGCACCCAATGAGAAGCCATCTAAATACATCAAACTTCTACTGAAAGAGCTACAGCAATATATTAACAGCAACACAATCATAATAGGGGACTTCAACACCCCACTCTCTCAACTTGACAGATCATCCAGGAAGAGAATCAGTAAAGACATAAGGGAGCTAAATGAAGAGATAGATAAACTAGAACTATTGGACATTTTCAGAGTCATTCATCCCAAGAAACTGGAATACACATTTTACTCAAATCCACATGGGTCATTCTCAAGGATAGACCATATGTTAGGCCACAAAGACAGCATCAGCCAATTCAAGAGCACTGAAATCATCCCAAGCATCTTCTCAGACCACAGTGGAATTAAACTAACACTTAACAATCAACAAAAGATTAGTAACAGTCCCAAAATGTGGAAGCTCAACAGTACGCTTCTTAACAGCTTCTGGGTCAAAGAGGAAATCAAGGAAGAAATCAAAATGTTTCGAGAGTTCAATGAAAATGAAGACACAAGCTATCAAAATATTTGGGACACAGCTAAAGCAGTCCTAAGAGGGAAGTTCATAGCTATACAAGCACACATTGGAAACAAGAAAAAGCACAAATAAACAGCCTGATTGCACACCTTAAAGACCTAGAAGAAGAACAACAAAGGAATCCTAAAGCAACCAGAAGGACAGAAATCACTAAAGTTAGGGCAGAAATAAATAACATTGAGAATAGGAAAACCATACAAAAGATCAATGAAAGTAAATGTTGGTTCTTCAAAAGAGTAAACAAAATCGAAAAACCTTTAGCCAGACTCACAAAACAAAAAAGGGAGAAGACCCAAATAAATAGGATACTAAATGAAAGAGGAGATATCACAACCGACACTGCAGAAATTCGACATATCATGCGAGGCTTCTATGAACAACTATATGCCACCAAGCTAGAGAACCGGGAAGAAATGGATGATTTCCTAGATACCTACCAACTTCCAAAACTAAGTAAAGAGGAAGTGGATAACATGAACAGGCCCATCACAGCTAATGAAATTGAAACAGTTATCAAAAATCTTCCCAAAAATAAAAGTCCTGGACCAGATGGTTTTACAAATGAATTCTACAAAACTTTCAAAGAAGAACTAATACCTCTACTTTTAAAAGTCTTCCAGAAGATTGAAGACACTGGAATACTCCCTGCCAGCTTCTATGAAGCCAACATCACCCTGATACCAAAAGCAGACAGGGACACAACCAAAAAAGAAAACTACAGACCAATATCTCTGATGAACATAGATGCGAAAATATTGAACAAAATTCTAGCCAACCGGATACAGCAGTATATCAAAAAGATTGTTCATCATGACCAAGTGGGGTTTATCCCAGGCATGCAAGGTTGGTTTAATATACGTAAATCAATCAATGTGATCCACCACATCAACAAAAGCAAGACCAAAAACCACATGGTCATATCAATAGATGCAGAGAAAGCCTTTGACAAAATACAACATCCCTTTATGATCAAAAGACTACAAAAAATGGGAACAGATGAAAAATTCCTGAAGATTGTGGAGTCTATATATAGCAAACCTACAGCCAACATCCTACTCAATGGTGAGAAACTGGAAGCATTTCCCCTCAGATCAGGTACTAGACAGGGCTGCCCACTATCACCATTACTATTCAACATAGTGTTGGAAGTTCTTGCCATAGCAATCAGGCAGGAGCAAGGAATTAAAGGCATACAGATTGGAAGAGAAGAAGTCAAACTCTCCTTATTGGCAGATGACATGATAGTATACATGGAAAAACCTAAGGAATCCAGCAAGAAGCTTTTGGAAATCATCAGGCAATACAGTAAGGTGTCAGGCTACAAAATTAACATTCAAAAGTCAGTGGCATTCCTCTACGCAAACACTAAGTTAGAAGAAATTGAAATCCAGAAATCTGTTCCTTTTACTATAGCAACAAAAACAATAAAATATCTAGGAGTAAACCTAGCCAAAGAAGTGAAAGACTTGTATACTGAAAATTATGAGTCACTACTCAAAGAAATTGAAAAAGACACAAAGAGGGAGTCGGGCTGTAGCGCAGCGGGTTAAGCGCAGGTGGCGCAAAGCACAAGGACCGGCATGAGGGTCCCGGTTGGAACCCCGGCTCCCCACCTGCAGGGGAGTTGCTTCACAGGTGGTGAAGCAGGTCTGTAGGTGTCTATCTTTCTCTCCTCCTCTCTGTCTTCCCCTCCTCTCTCTATTTCTCTGTCCTATCCAACAATGACAACAACAATAATAACTACAACAATAAAACAACAAGGGCAACAAAAGGAAATAAATAAATAAAATAAATATTATAAAAAAAAAAGAAAAAGACACAAAGGAGTGGAAAGATATTCCATGTTCATGGGTTGGAAGAATTAACATCATCAAAATGCATATATTACCCAGAGCCATCTACAAATTTAATGCTATCCCCATCAAGATCCCAAGCACATTTTTTAGGAGAATAGAAAAAATGCTACAAATGTTTATCTGGAACCAGAAAAGACCTAGAATTGCCAAAACAATCTTGAGAAAAAAGAACAGAACCGGAGGCATCACACTCCCAGATCTCAAACTGTATTATAGGGTCATTGTCATCAAAACTGCTTGGTACTGGAACATGAACAGACACACTGACCAGTGGAATAGAACTGAGAGCCCAGAAATGAGGCCCCACACCTATGGACATCTAATCTTTGACAAAGGGGCCCAGACTATTACGTGGGGAAAGCAGAGTCTCTTCAACAAATGGTGTTGGAAACAATGGGTTGAAACATGCAGAAGAATGAAACTGAATCACTGTATTTCACCAAATACAAAAGTAAATTCCAAGTGGATCAAGGACTTGGATGTTAGACCACAAACTATCAAATACTTAGAGGAAAATATTGGCAGAACTTTTTTCCGCATACATTTTAAAGACATTTTCAATGAAACGAATCCAATTACAAAGAAGACTAAGGCAAGTATAAACCTATGGGACTACATCAAATTAAAAAGCTTCTTCACAGCAAAAGAAACCACTACCCAAACCAAGAGACCCCTCACAGAATGGGCATCTTTACATGCCATACATCAGATAAGAGTTTAATAACCAACATATATAAAGAGCTTGCCAGACTCAACAACAAGACAACAAATAACCCCATCCAAAAATGGGGGGAGGACATGGACAGAATATTTACCACAGAAGAGATCCAAAAGGCTGAGAAACACATGAAAAAATGCTCCAAGTCTCTGATTGTCAGAGAAATGCAAATCAAGACAACAATGAGATATCACTTCACTCCTGTGAGAATGTCATACATCAGAAAAGGGAACAGCAGCAAATGCTGGAGAGGCTGTGGGGTCAAAGGAACCCTCCTGCACTGCTGGTGGGAATGTCAATTGGTCCAACCTCTGTGGGGAACGGTCTGGAGAACTCTCAGAAGGCTAGAAATGGACCTACCCTATGACCCTGCAATTCCCCTTCTGGGGATATATCCTAAGGAACCCAACACATCCATCCAAAAAGATCTGTGTACACATATGTTCTTGGCAGCACAATTTGTAATAGCCAAAACCTGGAAGCAACCCAGGTGTCCAACAACAGATGAGTGGCTAAGCAAGTTGTGGAATACTACTCAGCTGTAAAAAATGGTGACTTCACCGTTTTCAGCCGATCTTGGATGGACCTTGAAAAAATCATGTTGGGTGAAATAAGTCAGAAACAGAAGGATGAATATGGGATGATCTCACTCTCAGGCAGAAGTTGACAAACAAGATCAGAAAAGAAAACACAAGTAGAACCTGAAATGGAATTGGCGTATTGCACCAAAGTAAAAGACTCTGGGGTGGGTAGGTGGGTGGGGAGAATACAGGTCCATGAAAGATGATGAATGACATAGTGGGGGTTGTATTGTTAAATGGGAATCTGGGGGATGTTATGCATGTACAAACTATTGTATTTACTGTTGAATGTAAAACATTAATTCCCCAATAAAGAAATAAATTATAAAAAAAAAAAAATAGGGAGTCGGGCTGTAGCGCAGCGGGTTAAGTGCAGGTGGCGCTAAGAACAAGGACCCGAATAAGGATCCTGGTTCAAGCCCTGGCTCCCCACCTGCAGGGGTGTCGCTTCACAAGCGGTGAAACAGGTCTGCAGGTGTCTATCTTTCTCTCCCTCTCTCTGTCTTCCCCCTCCCCTCTCCATTTCTCTCTGTCCTATCCAACAACAATGACAACAACAATAATAACTATAACAATAAAAGAACAAGGGCAACAAAAGGGAATAAATAAATAAAAATAAATATTAAAAAAAATTAAAAAAAAATAAAAATAAAAATAAAAATAAAAGAAATTAAAAAAAACATTTTAATTCACCTGCCAAGACTGGAAAGAATGGTATTTACAAAGGACAAGGAGGAGACGGAGTCATAGTCAGCAGACAAAGAAAAAAATGGGCTTAAGCACGAGGCCTTTCAACAGGGGCTTTATTGGGGGCTCAGTGGAGCACCAAGGCCACGAAGCAGGGGCGTGGGCTCCTTTCAGAGGGGACGCTCAGTTTTTGCAATACTTCTTGGTGTCCAGGTTCTTGTACTCTTCGTTGTAGGGCGCCTTTGAAAAGCAGATGGCGGCGTTGCGGTCGCAGTCACAGATGAAGGCGTCGCAGGCGCCGTTTTTGCCTAGAAAATAGAGGGGAGAGGGTTGAACCAGGCGGGAGCCCACTTTATACAAACCGTGGCAGGAAGAACTGAGTGGCCTCCCTTCCCTCTCTCTTTAAATACTATTGCACTTTTTTTTTTTTTTTTGCCTCTACGTTTATTGTGGGGCTTGTCAAATCCACTGCTCCTGGAGGCTATTTTTTCCCCTTTTGTTGCCCTTGTTGTTTTATTTTTACTGTTGTTATTGATGTCGTCGTTGTTGGATAGGACAGAGAGAAATGGAAAGAAGAGGGGAAGACAGAGAGGGGGAGACAAAGATAGACACCTGCAGACCTGTTTCACCTGTGAAGAGACTCCCCTGCAGGTGGGGAACCGGGGGCTCGAACCAGGATCCTTATGCCGGTCCTTGCACTTTGCACCACCGGCACATAACCTGCTGTGCTACTTCCTGACCTCCTGTACTTTCTTTTAAAATTTAATTTAATATTTAATTTTTTATTTACTTATTAGTAGATAGAGACAGAATTGAGAGGTGAGGAGAAACAGACAGGGATAGAGACGGAGAAATACCTGCAGTCCTGCTTCACCACTTGTGAAGCTATCCTTCTGCAGGTGGGGACCAGGGGCTTGAACCTGAGTTCCTGCACACTGTAATGTGTGTACTTAACTAGGTGCACCACTCCTCACCCCCAGTTTGATTTAATTTTGGATAGAGACAGAGAAATCTGGAGCAAAGGGAGAGATAGAAATGGAGAGAATGCTTTCCCCTTGCAGGTGGGGACCAGGGCCTTAAACCCAGGTCCTTGCATGTTGTAACATGTGCACTTCACCAGGTGTGCAAGGACCAGCATAATCCTGGTTCGAGCCCCGGGCTCCCTACCTGCAGGAGAGTCGCTTCACAGGCGGTGAAGCAGGTCTGCAGGTGTCTGTCTTTCTCTCCCCCTCCATATCTCTCCGTCCTTCCTAACAATGACGACGACATCAATAACAACAATAATAAAAACTAATACAACAATGGAAAAAAAGGGCAACAAAAAGGGAAAATAACAACAGCAACAAAAAGGAGAATAACAATACTCAGCCCCTAGGGTTGGTGAGAGCATTAGGGAGATACTGCCTGACGCCAAGAAAATAGTCACTGAGCATGACTCATGGTTCTGTCACCCAAGCCTGGCGAGGGACTTGCAGCCAAGACCAGGGTAAACTCACTGCTGCAGGTGATCTCCTTGTCTGAGCATGAGTAAGAGTAGCTGTTGGTGTAGGGGTTGCCCAGGAGGAATAAACAGCTGTCCAGCTTCTTGGCTTGGTCGTAGCAGTGGTCATGGGTCTCGCAGCACCTGCACAGAGGGAAGGACAGAGCTGAGGCAGGAGCCGGGGTGGGACAGCAAGTCAGGGACAGGTGGGGATGCTTCCGCTGACATGGTCTGGGGGGTGGGGGTGGTACTGATCCTTTCATCATGTTTACAGAGGACAGCTTGCAAATGGTTGCAGGAATACAGCATAGAATCCTGTATTCTGAAGATGGAGTATTTTTTCTTTCTTTTTCTTTTTTTCTCTCTTTTTTTTTCACCAGGGTTGTTGCTGGGGCTCAGTGCTGGCACTATGAATCCACTGCTCCAGATGGCCATTTTCCTATTTTTCTTTCTTTCTTTCTTTCTTCTTATTTTTTAAATTATCTTTATTCGTTTATTGGATAAAGACAGCCAAAAATCTAGAGGGAAGGGGAGATACAGAGAGGGAGAGACAAGGACACCTGCAGCACTGCTTCACTACTTGCAAAGCTTAGCCCCTGCAGGTTGGGTCTGGGGGCTCAAGCCTGGGGCCTGTGAGCACTGAAACATGTGCGTCAACCAGGTTACTACCACCTGCCCCCCTTTCTTTTCTTCCTTCCATTTTTTTTTATTAGATAGGACAGATAGAAAATGATTAGCTGTGGTCTGGGAGGTGGCACAGTGGCTAAGGCACTAGACTCTCAAGCATCAGGTCCCGAGTTTGATCCCCAGCCGCACATGTACCAGAGTGATGGCTGGATCTTTCTCTCCTATCTTTCTCATGAATAAATAAATTATTAAAAAAAAAGAAAATGATTAGCTAAAAAAAAAAGAAGAAAAAGAAAAGAAAGGGGGTCAGGCTGTAGCGCAGCGGGTTAAGCACAGGTGTTGCGAAGCGCAAGGACCGGCATAAGGATCCTGGTTCGAGCCCCCGGCTCCCCACCTGCAGGGGAGTCGCTTCACAGGCGGTGAAGCAGGTCTGCAGGTGTCTGTCTTTCTCTCCCCCTCTCTGTCTTCCCCTCCTCTCTCCATTTCTCTCTGTCCTATCCAACAACGACAACATCATCAACAACAACAATAACTACAACAATAAAACAACAAGGGCAACAAAAAGAAAAATAAATAATAAAAAAAAGAAATTGATGAACGGGGCCGGGTGGTGGCACACCTGGTTGAGCGCACATGTTACAGTGCTCAAGGACCGGGGTTCAAGCCCCTGGACCCTACCTGCAGGGAAAAAGCTTCATGAGTCGTGAAGAAGGGCTGCAGGTGTCTCTCTGTCTCTCTTCCTCTCTATCACCCACTTCCCTCTCAATTTTTGGATATGTCTATCCAATAAATAAATAAATAAATAAAATAATAATAAAAATAAGTTTATGAACTATGACTGCTTGAGCTGACAATTGAAATCTGATATTGTTTTTGTGTTGCAAGATTCTGCCACTAGAGGGAAGCAGCAACCATCATATCACATCTCAGGAAGCCGCTTTAGGTCTAAGTTTGGGAGTAAGGATCCCCTGGAAGGTTTTGCTCTTCAGGACAGGACATGGGCAAAAGTTGTCCCTGAGGCTGGGAGATGGCTCAGTAGTAGTGCACCCTTTACATGGGCAAGGTCCTGAGTTCGATCAAACATGCCAACTCCCCTTCTGAGCCTCCTTTTGGACCCTTTGGCATATGCCCATCCTGCCCCCCTGGGCCCACCACCACACTTCCTCCTCACCCATCACTCACCTGTCCAGTTCATCCACCGGGGTTCCTGACCCCCCCAAGCCACAGTAGCAGCCATAGTCATTGTAGTCCAACAGGGGGTTACTGTCAGGGATCATGCACTTGATCATCTTGCGGAACTGCCACAGCGCCTTTGCTTTGGAGCTGGGCCTCCCAGCAGTCACTACAAGAAGAGGCAACCAGAGTTAAACGTCCTTCTTGTTGACTGTGCAAGCACCCCCAGGCCCCACACTGTCCCCCTGGCCTCTGCTCCTAGTTGCATCCTCAGAAGAGAGCAGACACAAGAAGCTAGTGAAACAAGTAGGAATTCGCTCTCTCTCTCTCTCTCTTTCTTGCCTCCAGGTTATCATTGGGACTTGGTGCCTGCACTACAAATCCACTGCTCCTGGAGGCCATCTTTTCCCTTTTATTGCCCTTGTTGTTTATTGTTGTTATTGCTATCGTTGTTGGATAGGACAGAGAGAAATGGAGAGAGGAGGGGATACAGAGAGGGGGAGAGAAAGAGAGACACCAGCAGAGACCTGCTTCACCACCTGTGAAGCCACTCCACTGCAGGTGGGGAGCCGGAGGCTCGAACCGGGATCCTTGTGCTGGTCCTTGCGCTTTGCGCCATGTGTGCTTAACCCGCTGTGCCACCACCCAGCCCACTAGGAATTCTCTTTTTAATATAAGCCTTTAAAAAAATAAAATTTTACTGAATAGGTAGAATTCACACAAGTCACCATTCTAACCACTTAAAATGTATGATTTAATGCCTTGCTTTGGCATCACATATACTAAAATTGGAATGAGACAGAGAAGACTAGCATAGCCCCTGGTGCAAAAATGACATGCACATTTGTGAAGCATACTGTATTTTTTTTTTTTTAGTATACTGTATTTTTTGTAAAAGTATAATTTAGTGTGGTCCGGGAGGTAGCGCAGTGGATAGGGCATCGGACTCTCAAGTGTGAGGTCCTGAGTTCAGTCCCCGGCGGCACATGTCTGGTTCTTTTTCTCTCTCCTTCTATCTTTCTCATTAATTAATAAATAAAATCTTTTTCAAAAAGTATAATTTAGTGGCTTCTAGTATGTTCATGGAGCTGTGTGGCCATTACCAGCGGTTCCTCATTTTGTCTCTGCTCTGGTAGCCAGCAGCGGGTCTCTGAGTCTGTGGATTTGCCTGCTCTGAACAAGTCATAGAAATAAGTGGTCCTGAGGGTCGGGCAGTAGCGCAGTGGGTGAAGTGCACAGGGTGCAAAGTGCAAGGACCGGCGTAAGGATCTGGGTTTGAGCCCCTGGCTCCCCACCTGCAGGGGTGATGAAGCAGGTCTGCAGGTGTCTGTCTTTCTCTCTCCCTCTCTGTCTCCCCTCCTCTCTCCATTTCTCTCTGTCCTATCCAACAACAACAGCAGCAGTGACAACAGTAATAATAACGACATTAACAGGGGCAACAAAATGGGATAAGTGGCCTCCAGGAGCCATGGATTGTAGTGCAGGCACTGAACCCCAGCAATAACCCTAGGGGGCATAAATAAATAAGTAAATAAATAAATTGTCCTGGGGGCTGGGCAGTGGTGCACCGGGTTAAGTGCAAATAGTACAGTGCACAAGGACACGGGTTCAAGCCCCTGCTATTCAGGGGAAAAGTTCATGAGTGGTGAAGAAGACTGCAGGTGTCTCTCTCTCTCCTTCTCCCCTCTCAATTTCTCTCTGTCTTATTCAATAAAATGGAAAAAGAAGTGGCCACCAGGAGCAGTGGATTTGTAGTGCCAGCCCCAAGCCCCGGTGATAAACCTGGAGGGAAAAAAGGAAAGAAAGGAAAGGAAAAGAGAGAAGGAAAAAAAACCCCAAAAACTGGGGCTGAGGAGGTGACTCAGAGGGTGAACTGTAGGCTTTGCATGGATGAGACCCTGAGTTTGATCCCCAGAGCCATGAATGACTGAGAAGTGCTGTGAGCTCTCTCCTCCCACCAGCTCTCCTTTCTCTTCCCCACACCACACACCCTTTCTGACCATCCAAGCTGAGAGGCCCCTCTGCTCTCACCTTCCTTTTTTTTCTTTATTTCTGAGCTCTTGTATGCCTACCTTACTACAAGCCCAGCAAGTAATGACAGGCCCCAGGGGCCTTGATCCCCCAGGCCTCCCCCCCCCCCAGCTGACAGTGAACTAGAGTGCCCAGCACAGAGTAGGTGCTCACGAAATACCCTCTAGATAAACGCAAACATTCTGCCACTGGCTGAATGCTTATCAGCCAAAGTGGAGCTCTGTAGGTTCATGGAGGCAGCTCTCCCCCCATTTCATTCACTGCCCTGTAAGATGCTAGTGATTGATGTGCGGGTCCTGGTCAGTTGGCTGCCAGTCTCTCTGCCCTGTGTTTTGCTTCTTGCCCTGGCCTGCGGGCTATGCTGCCGTCATTACTATAGACCTTGAGTGAGGCAGAGAAGCAGCCATGACTGTCCCCTGCCAGCAGCCTTCGGAGTGACTGAGCCTGGACTGACTCAGATAGCAGTACCCTGCCCCTTCTCCAGACCCCCCTTCCCTTCCTCTAACCCAGACAACTTGGCTCACTACAGAGGTAAGACTCACACAGAGCCTCTTTGTGCGTGCGTCTTTGTGTGTGTGCGAGTGTACATGTGTGTCTCTGTGTGTGCGAGTGTACGTGTGTGTCTCTGTGTGCGAGTGTACGTGTGTGTCTGTGTGTGTGTACGTGTGTGTGAGTGTGTGTGTCTCTGTGTACGTGCGAGTGTACGCGTGTGTCTCTGTGTGCGTGTGAGTGTACGTGTGTGTCTCTGTGTACGTGCGAGTGTACGTGTGTGTCTCTGTGTGAGTGTACGTGTGTGTCTCTGTGTGCGTTCCTTGGACAGGGCCTAGTCCTTGTCTAAACCCAGAGCCTGATGCATGGGGCTCCTCCACCATCAGTAATGGATAGACGGATGGACAGATGGATGAATGGATGATGGATGGATGGGTGGACAGATGAGGTGGGGTTTGAACTCTAGTGAGTCTTACTCCATTTGCTCATGAAGCACACACATGTCAATAGCACTCACCCTGCTCTCCCAGAGCCCGTGTTTTAGTGTGAGTGGGGTAAAAAAGAAAAAAGTAGGGCAGTGAATCAAGGTACAGCTTGCAGGAAAGGCCGAGAGAAAGCTCCCTGGGAGAGTGTGTACCTTCCGTGGGAGTGCCATGGCACGGCGTGGGTGGGGGCAAGTCCCTTGCTGTGGTGACTCTCTCCCTCTGTCTCTCTAGCTGAGTGACAGAGTTCACCCTGCAGCGATGGAATGGCGCAGGCCTGAGTCCTCCACTCCACAGAAGAAATGAAAGCAATTGCAGGGCAAAGGCAGGTGTTGGGAGACCCAGTCCCAAGGCAGCATGGTTGGGGACGGGGAGAAAGGGGCTGCCAGGCCAGGCTTTCCTTTCCTTTCCCTTCCCTGTCCTTCCCTCCCCTTTTCCCCTTCCTTCCTTCCTTCCTTCCTTCCTTCCTTCCTTCCTTCCTTCCTTCCTTCCTTCCTTCTGACTTGGGACCATGTACATGTGTACTTTCACCACTCTTGGGCTTCTCTTTCATTTAGATAAAGAGACAGAGAGAGGGAGAGACATCTCGGCACGAGAGCTGCCTCTAGTGCTGTGATAATCCCGTGTGGAACCAGGGTCACGTCCGTGGCAAGACAGATGCTCTACCTGGTCAGCTACGCCTTGAGCCCCAGGCTAAGCCTTTCTGAGAGGGTTATCTGAGTTCACACCTGAAGACTGAAAAGCCCCAGAGCCAGGGAGGTAGCACAGTGCTGGGACTGGCGTGTGAGGGCCCAGGTTCAGTCACCAAAACCGCCGTATACCAGAGATGAGTAGTGCTCTCATCGGACAAAGACAAAGACTACAAGATGCCTGATAGTTTGGGAGGTGGTGCAGTCTGTCAAGCAGCAGACTGTCAAACATGAGGTCCCGAGTTTAATCACGTGCCAGAGTGAGATTCTGGTGCCCTCTCAACTAAGTACACGCATACATGCATACACACACATGTACATACATACTACATGAAAGGCATCTGTTGGGATCTGAGGATACCCTAACACAGGAGCTCCTAGGGCCCATGGGGAGCCCTGAGCAGACCTGGGTCTGGCCAAACCTGACCGACCACGGTAACCTGTATCCCCTATTCCATAGGAGTCAGCTCTTAGCATCCAGGGTGGGGTTGGCGGCCCCAGGCCTACCTGTGAGCAGAGCTGCCAACACAAGGAGCTTCATCCTGCTGTCTGAGGCTGAGAAAAAAGGCTGAAGCCTCCCCTGGCTGCCTTCCTTATAGCTGCCCACAAGGCCAGGAGATAAGGCTGGAGTGTTTGCTTTGCTCCCTGCTGACCGGGGCTTGGCCTTGAGTCAGTTTGCCAGCAAGGAGTCACTGGAAGAAAGCCGTCACTGTACTGTCATCAGCACTTTCTCCCGAAGGGGATTGATTATTCCAGGAATCTTGGCCTTCACCCAACCCTTTGCACTCAGTGTGGCTTCCAAGTTAGGGGACAGGAAATAGTCCCTACCCCGACATCTGGGAGAAGGGAACAGAAAGGAGATGACTACTGTCCCCATGGGTCTGAGCTTCGGGTCTTAGTGAATGACCCATAAGTCATGCGCTTGGAGAGGAGGAGACAAGTTCCGAGGGGTGAAGTGCCTTGTCACACAGCTAGCAGGTGGCAGAGGAGCGCTGAGACTTCGGTTTGTCTGTGGGGCTGGGGATTGAACTCCAGGACTCATGCATGCGCAATCTGTGTTCTGCAGGGCCATCTTTTGTTTTTGCCCATAATACCACTACTGACTGCTTCCTTCTCCTCCTCTGGGCGCCTCTTTTCTCTGCTCCTTCTCCTTCATTCTTCCCTCCTTCTCTCTCTCCCTTCCACTGCTTAGCTGTGACATAAAGTCATGCCAGGGTTTGAACCTGCAGCCTCCGGGGCTTCAAGCATGCAAACTGGTGCTGTAATAGGCTGTTGTAACTCCCTGGCCCTCGAATATGGGTTTCTAAGAGAACCTAGGGCTTGGGGGTTCTAAAAACTTCTTGCATCAAGGTTGTAGAATATGGAACGATCCTACCAAATTTCTACAGAGCGCACACGTGTGAGTGAGTGTGTGTGTGTGTGTGTGTGTCACATAGCATGACATCAAGCTCTGTATCTTATTGTGGTCTCATGGATTGACTCTGGGGCTGTGGATATGCAAGGCTCATAGATTTCCCACTGAGCTACATCTCAGCCCTTGACCATTAATTTCTCTGTCTGTCTGTCTTTCTTTCTGTCTCTCTCTCTCTCTTTTTTTTTTTTTTTGGCCTCTGTGGTTATCACTGGGGCTCAGAGCTCACACTGTGAATCCATTGTTCTTGGTGGCCATTTTTTTCCATTTTACTGGCTAGCACAGAGAGAAATTGAGAGGGGAGGAGGAGATAGATAGATAGATAGATAGAGAGAGAGAGAGAGAGAGACACCTGCAGACCTGCTTCACCCTTTGTGAGGCTTTCCCCCTACAGGTGGGGACCAGGGGCTTGAACCCAGATCCTGCCCAGGTCCTTGAGCTTAGTACTATGTATGCTTAACCAGGTGTGCTACCGTCCAACCCCCTGACCATTTAATCTTAAAGCCAACAATTCAGCATCAAACACACCCACGATGTTGTGCAGACATCATTCAGTACAGCCCCCGAACAGTTTTACCCAGAAACCCTGTGCCGACTAGCAGTCACTTTCTGGCTCCTGAGAGCCAGTCTGCTCTCTGTCTCTACAGATTTATCTGTTCTGGGTAATGGGTAGAATATGTGACAGTTTATCAGTGACTCCCTTCCAGAAATTCCGTTCCACCCCGGTTCCATGGCTGCCAGTTCTTAGCAACATCGCCCCGCCAGATATTCGTCGGGATGCGGCGTCATCTAAGTTCATTTCCCACGTCTACGCTCGACCGGACCTGCCAATATACGCGGATATCTTCGCCCACCCTGTCCAACGCTTGATGTCTCGTCACCCAATCTGGTCCCCTTCGCCTACACTGAACTTCTCTGTTCCAGACTCTTGGAAACAGAGTTGGCAGTCAGCTGAGGTCAAGAACAAACACCTCATCACAGACTCCTGCAAGCGTCCACCCGGCTTTGACCTAGCATGTTATGATCAGGCCCTCCTCAATCGCTATCGAACAGGCCATGGCCGGTGCGCTTCTATGTTCCATCGCTGGGGAGCCAGAGATCACCCGAACTGCCCCTGCGGCTCCAGACAGACTATGACCCACATAGTTAACGACTGCCACCTCTCCAGATTCAAAGGAGGTCTCGAAACTTTACATCAGGCTCAACCTGACACTGTTGACTGGCTACAGAAGAAGGGCAAACGCTAGAAGAAGAAGTGACTCCCTTGATGCTCCTTAGGGAGTTACTGTGTGATCTTTACAACCACCTCATATATGGGGGAGGCCCTGCTTTTTTGTTTTGCTCTGTTTTGCTGGGTTTCATACCTGCACCACGCTACTATCTTTTCATTAGCAGAGCGATACACCGTAACAAAAGATCTTCCCCCAGCACTACGGCACATCTTGTGTGGTGCTGGGGTTTAGAACTGGGCCGAGTGCAAGCCAAAGCATTACCTGATGAGCTATCTTCCTGGTCAGAGTTTCAGTTGAGTAAAAGAAATGATTGCACCACTCTGGGACATACCTGCAATGCCAGAGACCAAACCATGAGCATGCAAGTGGTAAACTTTGCCAGCTGAGCTGTCCACCCCCTCAGTATCTGTTAAGATCGATGAACCCAGACAGGGTAGATAGCATAATGGTTATGCAAACAGACTGTCATGCCTGAGGCTTTGAAGTCCCAGGTTCAATCCCTTGCACCACTGTAAAACAGAGCTAATCGGTGCTCTGGTTAAAAAAAATAATAATAATAATGAACCCGTTTTTTGTTTGTTTGTTTGTTTGTTTTTTACCAGAGCACTTCTCAGCTTGGGTGGTATAGGGGATTGAACTTGGAACTTTGGAGACTCAGGCATGATGCTTCCTACTATCAAAAGTAGAATGGGGGTGGGGACTGGAAGGTGGCAAACTGTATTAAACACGCATAGTGTGAAGCATAAGGACCTGCACAAGGATCCTGGTTCAAGGCCCAGCTCCCCACCTGCAGGGGAGTCGCTTCACAGGCAGTGAAGCAGGTCAGCAGGTGTCTGTCTTTCTCTCTCCCTCTCTGCCTTCCCCTCCTCTCTCCATTTCTCTCTGTCCTATCTAAAAAAAAAAATGGCCACAGGAACAGTGGATTCATAGTGCAGGTACCAAGCCCCAGTGATAACCCTGGAGGCAAAAAAGAAAAAAAAGGATGAGGGCTGAGAAGTTAGCATAATGGTTGACTGGCTACAGAAGAAGGGCAAACGCTAGAAGAAGAAAGCATAATGGTAGCACAGCAGGTTAAGCGCAGGTGTCTCCCCCTCTCTACCTTCCCCTCTCAATTTCTCTCTGTCCTATCAAAAAAAAAAAATCAAAAAATGGCCTCCAGGAGCAATGGGTTCATAGTGTAGGCACCGAGCCCCAGTGATAGCCCTGGAGGCAAAAAAGACAAAAAGAAACCTGTTCATGGCTGGGGAGACTGTGAAATGGTAGTATATCAGACTTTCATGCCTGAGGGCTCAGACATTCCAGGTTTGATCCCCAGCACCACCATATACTAAAGTTGACCAATGCTGTGATCTAACTCAATTTCTCTCTCCCACTCACTAATGAAAATAAGTCAGTCTTTAAAAAAAGGGGGGGCAGGTGGTGGCACACCTGGTTAAGTGCATACATTACAGTGCACAAGGACCTGGGTTCAAGCCCCTGGTCCCCACCTGCAGGGGGAAAGCTTCACACGTGATGAAGCAAGGCTGCAGGTGTGTTTCTGTCTCTTTCCCTCTCTCTTTCCCTCTCCTCTCAATTTCTCTGTATCAAATAAATAAAAAAAAATAATTTGGGTGGTCCGGGAGGTGGCACAGTGGTAAAGCTTTGGACTCTCAAGCAGGAGGTCCTGGGTTTGATCCCTGGCAGCACATGTGCCAGAGTGATATTTGGTTCTTTCTCTCTCCTCTTATCTTTCTCATAAATAATAAAATAAAATCTTAAAAAAATAATAATAATTTGAGAGTCGGGCAGGAGTGCATTGGTTTAAATACACGTGGTGCAAAGTGCAAGGACCGGCACAAGGATCCCGGTTCGAGCCCCCAGCTCTCCACCTGCAGAGGAGTAGCTTCACAGGCGGTGAAGCAGGTCTGCAGGTGTCTATCTTTCTCTCCCCCTCTCTGTCTTCCCCTCCTCTCTCCATTTCTCTCTGTCCTATCCAACAATGACAACATCAATAACAACAACAACAATAATGACAACAACAATGAAAAACGACAAGGGAAAATAAACAAACAAACAAACAAACAAATAAATAAATAAACAAGTGGTCTGGGAGGTGGCACAGTGGATAAAGCATTGGATTCTCAACCATGAGGTCCTGAGTTTGGACCCCGGCAGTGCATGTACCAGAGTGATGTCTGGTTCTTTCTCTCCTATCTCTCTTATGAATAAATAAATACATTCTTTAAAATAAATAAAATTAAAAATAATTTAAAAAAAGAGTTGGGCAGTAGAGCAGCAGGTTAAGTGCAGGTTAAGTGCATGTCTTTAAGATGTGCAATCAGGCTGTTTATTTGTGCCTTTTCTTGTTTCCTAATGTGTGCTTGTATAGCTATGAACTTCCCTCTTAGGACTGCTTTAGCTGTGTCCCAAATATTTTGATAGATTGTGTCTTCATTTTCATTGAACTCTCGAAACATTTTGATTTCTTCCTTGATTTCCTCTTTGACCCAGAAGTTGTTAAGAAGCGTACTGTTGAGCTTCCACATTTTGGGACTGTTACTAATCTTTTGTTGATTGTTAAGTGTTAGTTTAATTCCACTGTGGTCTGAGAAGATGCTTGGGATGATTTCAGTGCTCTTGAATTGGCTGATGCTGTCTTTGTGGCCTAACATATGGTCTGTCCTTGAGAATGACCCATGTGGATTTGAGTAAAATGTGTATTCCAGTTTCTTGGGATGAATGACTCTGAAAATGTCCAATAGTTCTAGTTTATCTATCTCTTCATTTAGCTCCCTTATGTCTTTACTGATTCTCTTCCTGGATGATCTGTCAAGTTGAGAGAGTGGGGTGTTGAAGTCCCCTATTATGATTGTGTTGCTGTTAATATATTGCTGTAGCTCTTTCAGTAGAAGTTTGATGTATTTAGATGGCTTCTCATTGGGTGCATAGATGTTAATAATTGTTAAGTCCTCTTGATTGACTGATCCTCTGAGCATTAAGTAGTGTCCATTCCTATCTTTTTTAATCTTATCTATTTTAAAGTCTATCATGTCAGATATGAGAATAGCTGTTCCTGCCCTTTTTTGTGGGCCATTGGCTTGTATGATAGTTTTGCATCCTTTCACTTTAAGTCTGTGTTTGTCTTGTTGGTTAGGTGAGTTTCCTGTAGACAGCATATTGTTGGGTTGTGTTTTCTGATCCATCTTCCTACTCTGTGTCTTTTAATAGGTGAATTCAGGCCATTGACATTTATTGATATCAAAGATTGAAGATCTTTTAACGCCATTCTTGTAGAGTTTTAGAGTGTTTTGATATATGTCCTGTTTGTGGTGGTCTGGTTGTTTATAGGGGACCTTTCAGAACTTCTTTCAGGGCAGGCTTGGTGATGGTTGCTTCCTTCAACTGTTGCTTGTCTGAGAAGGTTTTGATGCTTCCATCTAGTCTGAATGACAGTCTAGCAGGATATAGTATTCTTGGCTGAAAGCCTTTCTCATTGAGCACTCAATAGATATCTTGCCATTCTCTTCTGGCCTGTAGTGTTTGTATGGAGAAGTCTGCTGCTAATCTTATGGGTTTTCCTTTGTAGGTGACTCTTTGTTTTTCTCTTGCAGCCTTGAGGATCCTTTCTTTATCCTTATTCCTTTCCATTCTAAGTATGACATGTCTTGGTGTCTTTAGGTCTGGGTTAATTCTGTTTGGGACCCTCTGGGCTTCTTGAATCTTTATGTCTTTGATGTTGTCTAGACTAGAGAAATTTTCAGCTATTATGGCCTGGAGAATGCTTTCTTCCTCTCCTTCTCTTTCTTCCTCTGGTAAGCCAAATAATGCGTATATTGTTTCTTTTGAAGTCATCCCATAGGACTCTGTTGTTGTTTTCAGCATCTCTTAATCTCTTTTTGAGATCTCTTACTTCTTTTTTAGTTGTCTCTAATTCATCCTCAGTCTTGCTAATTCTGTCTTCAGCCTCATAGATTCTATTCTCTCTGCCCTCTACTGCTTTCTGGAGTTCATCTATTTTGTTGCCCTGCTCTGATACTGTTTTAGCTTGTTCAGCTAGTTGCCTTCTTAGCTCAGCGATTTCAGCTTTCAGCTCTCTAATAACCATGAGATAATTAGAATTTTCTTCCACATTCTCATTTGTTGTTCCTGCATTTCTGATTACAATGTTTTCAAATTCTTTACTCACTCCTGTTATTATTTCCTTAGCTAATGTTTGGTTGCTGAACTCGTTGTTTTGTGCTTCACCCTCTGGAGGACTTTTAGCTGGACTCTTGTCCTGGTTCGAGTCTCCAATATTTTTTCTTGTTGTTTTAACCATTTTATATATTATGTAATGAGTTCCCTTTATCAGTACTTTTCAAATTATTTATCACTATTGCCTGGGTTGACTTGTGTCTAAGTAATTTAATTAAAGGGTTTACAGTGGTGGAAGTTAACAGTTTTTTCAATCCCTGAGTTGGAGCTCAGTGGTTTAAAAGCCTCTTTTTTTTTTCTTCCCTGTAGGCTATGGGAGCCTGAGGGCTTGTAAACTATCAATAGGCTTCTTAGCTTAATCACTGACTTCTGACCAAGAGATAAAGCAGGGTGTGGCAGAGATAATCCAGTGGTCATGCAAAGAGACTTTCACAGCCCCTCAGCTATGCCACCGAGGTATAGGTCTTCTCCTGAGTTTCCAGGTTAGATCTCTGTCCCCTGGTGTCCCTCCCTGTCACTGCTCCAGATTCTGAGGGTAGTAGCAATGGAGACTCAGAGTTGCACTTGGTGAGTCTCTGGGGAGTCCTTTCCTCCCTTCAGCTGTCCTCTTGTTGGTGGAGCAGACTGTAGGTGGTGTCTCCACTGATAAACTGTTGAACTGTTAGCAGCCACTTAATCTCTCCTTAGGCCCCTCTCTCCTCTCTGTCACCAGCCACGCGTGTTTGTACTCACGGGTGATTTACTGGGTTCCTGTGGTCATTCTAGTCCTGTCTTGTTTCGGTCCCGGGTGGTCTCCTTTGGTATTCCTAGTTGATCCGGGAGAGGAGAGGAGAGGAGAGAAAGCGATCTACTGCTCCAAAAAAATAATTTAAGGGAGTCGGGCGGTGGTGCAGCGGGTTAATTGCATGTGGTACAAAGCGCAAGCACCTGCCAAAGAATCCTGGTTTGAGCCCCCGGCTCCCCACCTGCAGGGGAGTCCCTTCACAGGCGGTGAAGCAGGTCTGCAGGTGTCTGTCTTTCTCTCCCCCTCTCTGTCTTCGCTGCCTCTCTCCATTTCTCTCTGTCCTATCCAACAACAATGACATCAATAACCACAACAATGTTAAACAACAAGAGCAACAAAAGGGAAAAAATCAATCAATAAATATATAAAAAAGGAAATAAAGTTATTTAAAAATAATTTAAAAAATTAGTTCACTTGGGTAGTGCACTGTTTTGCCGTGTACTCAGCCCAGGTTGGAACCTGTCCCCAAAACACATTGAAGGAAACTTGGGTGCTGTGCTTTGTGTTGGGCTCTCTTCTGCCTCCGTCTAAGCAAACAAAACACTCTAAACACTCAAAACTGTGGGGTTGGGGAAAAAAGGCTTCCATGCCTGAGGCTCCGAGATGCCAGGTTCGATCCTCTAAGAAAGAGTGCCACCATAAGGAACAGTCAGGCAGGGCTCTGGGCAAAACCAAAGGCAGCATCAAAACAAGAAGCTTGCCATTTGGCTGAAAAGGCAACATCTGGACAGCCCGTAGCAGAAGGCGCTCAGTAGCTATGTAGCGGGTTGCTGTTCCGTGGCTGCGGCTGCGTGACCTTGCTGGAGTGTGGGTATGCTGTCACCTGAAGGAGCTGGTCTTCAGCTGTTCTTTCCACTGGAAAGTGTGTTTTTCCTAGGCAGGGATGGGCTGTACACACACACCTGGGTACGGTCCACGGGAAGTAAGGGAACAACAGGAGACCCAATGACCTGCTCAGCCCACTCCCCTGCCACCTCGGTGGCCCCTGCACAGGGCCGAGCTGTCACTCTTGGCAAGTCTCTCACCAAGGGGAGAGGGTAGAAGGAGACTCGTGCCCCCTCCCCCACTGTGACTGTACTGAGTCCCTGGGAATTTGTCCAGCCTGCCCTGTGGACAGCTTCCAGCAGGCCAGGGGAGGGGTGGGGACAGAAGGAGACAGGACCAAACCTGCTTCTGGTCGTAGGGGCTTTTACTGTTCCCACCCTGATCAGTCCACCCCCCAGGAAGCTATCTGGTGTCAGAAGCTCCAGAGCCAAATCACATCTTGTTCCTGCTGTGTGGCATTGCCATGTCACCTCACCTCTCTGAGCCTCCAGTGTTTCTTCTGTACGGATAGACTTTGTGACCGACCCTGCCTTAGAGGCTTGTTCTAGGGGTTTCACCTTCTTCCTCAGCTCCAAGAGTCACTTCACTGCCCCACTTTTTTTTTTTCCTTTTAATTTCAGATAGAGAAAGAGAGGGGAGGAGTTGGGCGGTAGCGTAGTGGGTTAAGCGCACGTAGCACAAAGCACAAAGACCATGTTAAGGATCCTGGTTCGAGCCCCCGGCTCCCCACCTGCAGGGGAGTCGCTTCACAGGCGGTGAAGCAGGTCTGCAGGTGTCTGTCTTTCCCTCCCCCTCTCTGTCTTCCCCTCCTCTCTCCATTTCACTCTGTCCTATCCAACGACGACAACATCAATAACAACAACTACAACAACAATAAAAAACAAGGGCAACAAAAGGGAAAATAAATAAATATTAAAAGTTAAAAAAGAGGGAGAGGGAGCCAGGTGGTGGTACACAATAGTATGAAGCACAAGGACCGGCACAAGGATCCCAGTTCAAGCCCCCAGCTCTCCACCTGCAGGGTAGCTGTTTCACAGGCGGTGAAGCAGGTCTGCAGGTGTCTGTCTTTCTCTCCTTCACTGTCTTCCCCTCCCCTCTCAATCTCTGTCTTATCCAAAAAAAAAAAAAAAAAAAAAAGACCACAGGAGCAGTAGATTCATAGTGCATGCACCGAGCCCCAGTGATAAACCTGGAGGCAAACAAAAAAAGAGAGAAAAAGAAAGAGAAAGAGAGAGAGGCCACAGTACTGCTCCACCATTCGTGAAGCTCCCCCTGGTGCTCTGTATGGTGCCTCTGTGTGGTGCTAGGGGCTTGAGCGTGGGTCCTCACACGAGGCAAAGTGTGTATTCTATTGGATGAGTTATCTTCTGGCCCATAAATAAACTTTTTTAAAAAAAGAATTTATTTATTTGTTTTTAAATATTTATTTTTCCCTTTTGTTGCCCCTGTTTGTTTTTTATTGTTGTTGCAGCTATTGTTGTTATTGATGTCGTCGTTGTTAGATAGGACAGAGAGAAATGGAGAGAGGAGGGGAAGACAGAGAGGGGGAGAGAAAGATAGACACCTGTAGACCTGCTTCACCGCCTATGAAGAAACCACCCTGCAGGTGGGGAGCCGGGAACTTGAACTGGGATCGTTTTTTTTTTTTTTTAAGAGTTTATTTATTTATGAGAAAGATAGTAGGAGAGAGAAAGAACCAGACATCACTCTGACGCATGTGCTGCCAGGGATCCAACTCGGGACCTCATGCTTGAGAGTCTAAAGCTTTACCACCGCACCACCTCCCGGACCACTGAACTGGGATCCTTATGTGGGTCCTTGAGCTTCACATCACGTGCACTTAACCCGCTGCGCTACTGTCCGACTCCCTTATTTATTTATTAATGAGAAAGATGGGAGGAGAGAGAGAAAGAACCAGATATCACTCTGGTAATGTGCTGCTGGGCATTTAACTGGGGACCTCATGCTTGAGAGTCCAATGCTTTATCTACTGTGCCACCTCCCAGACCACCCATAAATAAATCTTTTTTTTTTAATCAATCAATTATTTATTTATTTAACCAGAGCACTGTTCAGCTCTGGCTTATGGTGGTGCAGGGGATTGAACCTGGGACTTTGGAGCCTCAGGCATGAGAGTCTCTTTGCATAACCATTATGCTATCTACCCCTAAGTCTTTTTTTTTTTTTTTTTTAAGTATTTTATTTTTTGAGAGAGATGTAGAGAGAGAAAGACACAGAGAGAAACAGCAGAGCCCTGCAGAGCTCTGGCTTATTGTGGTGCAGGAGACTGAACCTGAGACTTCAGAGTCTCAGGCATGAGTGTCTCTTTGCATAACCATTATGCTATCTACCCTCACCCATAAGCTTTTAAAAATTATTTATTGGGAGTTGGGCGGTAGTGCAGCGGGTTAAGTGCAAGTGGCACAAAGCACAAGGTCTGCAGGTGTCTGTCTTTTTCTCCCCCTCTCTGTCTCCCCTCCTCTCTCCATTTCTCTCTGTCCTATTCAACCATGAGGTTATCATCATCAACAATAATAATAACTACAACAATAAAACAACAAGGGCAACAAAAGGGAAAAACAAAAACAAAAAGTGGACATAACAGTAGCAGTAGCTGACATTCTTCTTATTAATTAATTTATTTGTTATTAGATAGAAACAGAAAGAAATTGAGAGGGGAGGGGGAGATAGAGAGGGAGAGAGACAGAGAGACACCTGCAGCCCTACTTCACCACTCATGAAGCTTTCTCCCTGCAGGTGGGGACCAGGTGCGCCACCACCTGGCCTCGCAGATGACATTTTTGAGTGCTGTGCCAAGCCCCTGATCAAGTGCTGTTACAGATGAGCAGATCCAGAGAGGGCACCATCCCTGGTACCAAGGGAGTTAACAGCAGAGACAAAACATGCAGAAATCACTGGTCTCTCTCATAATAAAACGGCTTCAAGGAAAGAGCTCATCTGGTGGAGAGCAGGGCTTGCTTGCCTGAGGCTCCAGAGTCCATTTACACTGTGTACCAGAGTGGTGCTCTGGGTCCTCTTTCTCTTATGTGCAAGTTCTCTCTCTGTGTACATCTTATATGAAATGAGAAAGAAGTAAATCTTTTTTTTTTTTTTTTTTTTTGCCTCCAGGGTTATCACTAGGGCTTGGTGCCTGCACTATGAATCCACTGCTCCTGGAGGCCATTTTTCACATTTTGTTGCCTTTGTTATTGTTATTGTTATCATTGCTGTTGTTGTTAGATAGGACAGAGAGAAAACGAGAGAGGAGGGGAAGACAGAGGGGGAGAGAAAGACAGACACCTGCAACTTGCTTCACGCTTGTGAAGCGACTCCTTCTCCTCCTATCTTATCTTTCTTTGTTTTTTTTAAAAGAATTTATTTATTCATGAGAAAGACAGGCGGAGAGAGAAAAAGAACCAGACATCCCTCTGGTACATGTACTGCCGATGATTGAACTCAGGACCTCATGCTTGAGAATCCAATGCTTTATCCACTGAGCCACCTCCCGGACCATACTCTCCTCCTATCTTTCTCATTAATAAATAAATAAAATATTAAAAAAAGGAAGAAACACATTCTTGGTCCTAACTGTTGGTATGCATGAGACCCCTTCTGTTTCATTTGGTTTAAATCCCCCCTGCTTAACACTATTCTATTTACATAACCACTTCATTCTATTTACATAACCACTGTTAACAAGTTCCACCCTCCCTCCAGGGCATTTGTGGTTCAGTGATAGGATTCTCGCCTAATCTGCCCCCTCTTTGTCACACTCTGATTTTCACCAGTCACTTTTCTCTCCACCCTCTCTATGTCACATCCTGTTTCCACCCTACTTGGCAAGTATATATAAAGACAGCATTGTGGGTTTTACAGTACTGTACCTTTAGTTTAGCTCAGCTTGGCTTAGATTGCGCTGCGTCCTGCATGAATAAAGAGATACTGCCTACAGCTCAACCATGAGTCCCTGGTCGTCTGTTACCCACCCGTGAAGCCAGCCCGGCGAAAACAACATAACCCGTCGAAAACAACACTAACTTTACAGGCAACCTCCTTTAACATGTAGGTTTTCATGAATATTATTTCTATCAATTTCCTGGTTCTTCCTTTGTATCTTCAACAAAAGAAAAAAGAAATAAAAGAGAAAAGGAAAAAGTGGCTGTCAAGTGTGATAGATTTGTCATGCAGGCACAAAACCCTAGCAACAACCCTGGTGGCAATTATATATATATATATATATATATATATATATATATATATATATATATAGGACTGGGAATATAGCATAGTGGTTATACAAAAAAAAAAAACACAAAAACTTTCATCATGTGTGAGGCACTAAAGGTCTCAGGTTCAATCCCCAGCAGGTTTATACAGTAGAGCTGAGCAGTGCTCCAGTAAGAATAGAGAAGTAGTGGTCTGGGAGGTGGCAAAGTGGATAAAACGTTGGACCCTCAAGCATGATGAGGTGGAGTTCAATCCCTGGCAGTACTTGTACCAGAGTGGTGTCTGTTTCTCTTTCTCTCGTTCTCCTCCTATCCCACTCATTAATAAATAAATGAAAATATTAAACAAGGAATGGATAAGTAAATACGTGAAATAAAAGCAGAGCTTTTCCCCACACCCAAAGCCACTATCCTCAGCATCTGGATTTCCACAACAGTCTGGGAACAGCTCTGGCTGTATCTCACCCATCTGGGGAAGTTCTTCACGGCTTCTGGGGTAAAGGCCTCTCATCAGTGAGATGATAGGCAAATGTTTTCTCCCATTCTGTGGGTTGCCTTCACTTTGTTGTGCCCTTTGATGCACAAGTATGTTCAAGCTGGACATGTCCCACTGGTCTCTTTTTTGCGTTTGTTGCCATCTCTGAGAAGTCACTATTCAGTCCAGTGCCAGGAAACTTGCCCCCCCCCCCCCCCCCCCCGTCTTCTAGGCGTGTTAGTTTCAGGTCTGATATGTTGGCCTTGAAAGCACTTTGAGCAGTTTTTGTAGATAGTGGAAGCCAGATAAGGGTCTGACTTCGTTCTTCGGGCATGTAGGTACTGGGTTTTCTCAACTTTGTTTGTTGAAATGAGTGTTCTTTCCACACTGAATGGCCTTGACACCCTTCATGGATAATCATTCACCCACATAGGTGAGGGTTTATTTCTGGGCTATTTCATGGCTCTGCATCTGTCTCACTGTTTTGATTACTGTAGCTTTGTAATATGTGTTGAAATCAGGGAGTGTGACTCCTCTAAATTATATATATAATTATGGTCTCCTCGAGATTTCATATGAATTTTAAGGGTTCTCTCTCTCTCTCTTTCTTTCTTTCTCTCTCTCTTTTTTGCCTCCAGGGTTATCACTGGGGCTTAGTGTCTACAAGTCCATTGCTAATGGCAGCCATTTTTTTCCATTGTATTGGATAGGACAGAGAGAAATTGAGAGGGAGGGGGAGACAGAGAGGGAGAGTGAAAGATAAGACACCTGCAGACCTGCTTCACTGGCTCATGAAGCACCCCTCTTGCAGGTGGAGAGCTGCATTCTGGATTCTTGCCCGGGTCCTTGCAATTCCTACTTTGTGCACGGAAGCAGGTGTGTCAGCGCCCGGCCTCCTAAGGTGAGTTTTTCCATTTCTGCTAAAAATTGTTTTTTTTGGGGGGCAGGGGGACTGGCGGTGGCATGCCTGGTTAATCGCACACACTATATAGTGTGCAAGGACCAGGATCAAGCCCCTGGTCCCCACCTGCAAGGGGAAAGCTTCACAAGTGGTGAAGTAGAGCTGCAGGTATCTATTTCCCTCTCCCCCCTTAATTTTGCTCTGTCTTTATCCAAAAATAAATAAATAAATAAATAAATAACTTGTGGTCCGGGAGGTGGCACAGTGGATAAAGCATTCAATTCTCAACCATGAAGTCCCAAGTTCAATCCCTGGTAGCACATGTACCAGAGTGAGATCTGGTTCTTTCTCTCCGCCTATCTCTCATGAATAAATAAATTCTTTTAAAAAAACCTAATTTAAATTTTTAAAATTAAAATAAGAGAGTACTCTGTTATATTAGAAAAAAATGTCTTTGGGATTTTGATAGGCATGGATGGCACTGGCCCTGCAGATTGCTTTTTTTTTTTTTTTAATGATTTTTAAAAAAGATTTTATTTATTTATTGATGAGAAAGATAGGAGAGAGAGAAAGAACCAGACATCACTCCGGTACATGTGCTGCCGGGGATCGAACTCAAGACCTCATGCTTGAGTCCAATGCTTTATCCATTGTGCTACCTCCCGGACCACACAGGTTGCTTTTGGTAGTGTGACCATCTTGATAATGTTTAAGTCTTGGGCTGGTAAAAGGCTCCTTGGATAGTGTGTTGCTTTGCCAAGTGTGCTGTCCAGGTTTGAGCCTGGTCCCCACTAGCCTGAAGTAAATTTCAGTGAGATGGTTTCTCTAATTCTCTCTCTCTTTCTACTTCTGTTTCCTTGTCTGTATCTTTTCTTTCTTTTTTTTTTTTTTTTAATTTAAGAAAGGATTAATTAACAAAACCATAGGGTAGGAGGGTCCACACAATTCCCACCACCCAATCTCCATATCCCACCCCCTCCCCTGATAGCTTTCCCATTCTCTATCCCTCTGGGAGCATGGACCCAGGGTCATTGTGGATTGCAGAAGGCAGAAGGTCTGGCTTCTGTAATTGCTTCCCCGCTGAACATGGGCGTTGACTGGTTGGTCCATGCTCCCAGTCTGCCTCTCTCTTTCCCTAGTAGGGTGGGTCTCTGGGGAAGCTGAGCTCCAGGACACATTGGTGGGGGTCTGTATCTTTTCTAAACAACTAAGTCGTCCAAATTATGAATGTGTGATGTCTTCCCATTTATTTGTTTCTTCTCCAATTACTCCCAGCAGTAGTTTAAAAAATATTTATTTTAATGAAAGAGAGATATAGGGAAAAAGAAAGTGAGAGAGACCAGAGCATTGCTCAGCTCTGGTTTATGGTTGTGCTGGGGGGCTAGACCTGGGAGCCTCAGGCATGAAACGTGCTGGGGGCTGGGCTCAAACTTGAGTCATGCACATGGCAAAGCAGCTCACTGTCCAAGTGAGCTATTTTGCTGGTCCAGAGTCCCTGCTTTTGATTCCTTTAGGGAGACAGAAAGAGTGGAATCCTTGGAAGAAATGGGAATTCGATGTTTCGCTCTTTGAGAAACCACTAAGCTGCTTGTCATGTAGGGGCTACACCCCACCAGCAATGAGTGCAGAGGGAGTTCGGATTCTCCACAGCCTCACTGATGTGTTATTTCCACTTTTTTTTTTTTTTTGACTCCCTGGTTATTGCTGGGACTTGATGCTGGCACTAGGACTCTACTGCTCCTGTGGCCATTTTTCATTTTTTCAATTTTTTTTTTTTTTGCATAGGACAGAGAGAAATTGAGACGGGTGGGTGGGGGTAGACAGCATAATGGTTATGCAAAGAGACTGTCATGCCTGAGACTCCGAAGTCCCAGGTTCAATCCCCCGCACCACCATAAGCCAGAGCTGAGCAGTGCTCTGGTGTTTCTCTGGTTTCTCTGTGTCTTTCTCTCTTCATCTATCTCAAAAATAAAATTATCTACAGGGATGCAGAGGTCACATAGGTTCCTAAGCTGAATATGGGCCCCAGATCACATCAAATTGATGGGGTTTAAAGTAATATTGATACCCCTTTCCCATATTAGGGAGCTACTCTCTTCCCTGATCCAGCTTTCTGTCCCTTTTCCAGCCATGACATCACCTCCCCAGACAATAACTTGGATCCACATGCATATCAGATTTCAGGCTCAGAGGGAAAAAAAATAAAAAGAAAAACTAGTATAGCTACAGACCCTTTGAAATATAACTAAAATGTGCCTACTAGCTATCTACAAAATGGAAGACCCTCCAACTCTTCATCTGTACTATTCCAGCCTTTAGGTCCATGATTGGTCAACAATTTGTTTGGCTTTGTATGTTAACTCTCTTTTCAGCCACCAGGTTCCAGTTGCTAGCATGATGTTGACCAGACTTCCCTGGACAGACAACCCCACCAATATGTCCTGGAGCTCAGCTTCCCCAGATCCCTTCCCCACTAGGGAGGGAGAGAGGCAGGCTGGGAGTATGGATCGACCAGTCAATGCCCATGTTCAGCGGGGAACCAATTACAGAAGCCAGACCTTCCACCTTCTGCATCTTACAATGACCTTGGGTCCATACTCCCAGAGGGATAAAGAATAGGAAAGCTATCAGGGGGAGGGCTTGGGATACGGAGATCTGGTGGTGGGAATTATGTGGAGTTGTACCCCTCTTATCCTATAATTTTGTTAATGTCTCCTTTAAAAAAATATATATATATATAAAAAAATAAAAATAAAATAAAATAAATAAATACTTTAAAAAAAAAGAAATTGAGAGGGGAAGGGCAGTGAGGGAGAAAGACACCTGCAGACCTGCTTCATGACTTGTGAAGTGCCGCTCCCCGCTGCAGGTAGTGGGGGAGCTAGGGGCTCAAATCCAGATCCTTGCGTCTCTTACTATGTGCGCTTAACCCAGTGTGCCACCACCCAGGCCCCAATTATTTTCCACTTTTATTTTTTTATTCACCAGAGCACTGCTTAGCTCTGGCTTATGGTGGTGTGACAGGTTGAACCTGGGACTTTAAGAGCCTCAGGCATTAGAGTTTGTTTATATAACCATTGTGCTATCTTCCCTACTCTCCATCTTGTCTTTAAAGGATTTATTTATTTTCCTCCAGGGTTATTGCTGGGCTCGGTACCTGCACCATGAATCCACCGCTCCTGGAGGCCATTTTTCCCCCTTTTGTTGCCCTTGTTGTTGTAGCTTTGTTGTGGCTATTATTATTGCCATTGTTGATGTTGTTGGCTAGGACAGAGAGAAATGGAGGAGGGGAAGACAGAGAGGGGGAGAGAAAGACAGACACCTGCAGACCTGCTGTGTCACGCCTGTGAAGCGACTCCCCTGCAGGTGGGGAGCCGGGGGCTCGAACCAGGATCCTTATGCCGGTCCTTGCGCTTTGCACCACGTGCTTAACTCACTGCGCCACCGCCCGACACCCTCTTTAAAGGATTTATTAATGAGGGGGTCCAGTGGTAGTGGCACCGTGGGTTAAGCGCACATGATGTAAAGTGCAAGCGCCAGCTCAAGGATCCCAGTTCGAGCCCCCCGCTCCCCACCTGCAGGGGGGTCACCTCACAAGCTGTGAAGCAGATTTGCAGATTTCTGTCTTTCTCTCCCCCGCCTTCCCCTCTCTCCATTTCTCTCTGTCCTATCCAAGAACGAACGATAGTAACAATAGTAACAATGATAAACAAGGGCAACAAAAAGGGAAAAATAGACTCCAGGAGCAGTGGATTCATAGTGCAGACACCGAGTCCCAGCAATAACCCTGGATGCAAAAAAAAAAAAAAAACTTATTAATGAGAGAAGCAAAATCATGGTGGCATAGCATGTGCCAGGGACCGAACTCGGGACCTCATGCAGGCAAGTCCTGATTCTACCACATCCCCGGCTGCTTCCATCTTTTCCTTCACTTTATCATTTTCTTTAGCAGTGCATTGTTCAGCTCTGGCTTCTGGTGGTGCTGGAGATTGAACCTGTTACCTTTGGTGCTTCAGGAATGAAAGTAATATTTTAAAGTTTTTATTTATTGGATAGACACAGCCGGAAATTGAAAGGGAGACAGAGAGACACCTGCAGCACTACTTCACCACGTGTGAAGCTTTCCCCCTGCAGCTGGGCACCAGGGGCTCAAACCCAGTTCCTTGCTCACTGTAACATGTGCGCTCAACCAGGTGCGCCACCACCGGGGCCCTGGAAGTCATCTGCACAGCCACTATGCTATCTCTCCAGCAGACACCGCCCCCATGGGTTTGAAATGAACTCTCTGTCAGCACTAAGCTTTGTTGAGCCCGTCTAGCGGACATTGAGGACAGTACCCTGAGGCAAAGTATTGGACAGGGAAGGGGGGTTTCCTTGGGGTACCTAGGCCTTACCCTACACAGAGATGAAAAAGACACTCACAAGCCCAGCACCGTTTTCAAATAATTTATTAGGAATTTAAAACTGAAAATAAAACCTGGAAAAAAGAAGTTACAGATGTGGAGAGAAGAGACACCGGAGAGTGGTAACTTGCTGGCCTCAAAACACCATGTAACATCTTTTTTTTTCTTTTTCTTTTTTTTCTTCTTTTTTTTTTTTTTTTTTTTTTTTTTTTACAAAATTCCCCAAACAAATCAGAAAACGGAATTCCAGGACCCTGATCCCAGGGGTGGGGGCCTGTGAAGGTGTGGGGTGGGGTCCAGGAAAGGGGAGCAAAGAGGAGCTCAGTCTCTCAGGACTTAGCTCAAATGTGTAGAAAATTAAAAATAAACCAATAAAATGCAGCTTTTCTTTTATTAGGAAAGATAAAAAAAAAAAACAATAATTAAAAAAAAAAAAAACACCAGGAACAGCCGCACATCTCAGTAACAAAGATTATTGCTTTTGTGTTCTCAGGGCTAACAGGATTAAGCACCTCACAGACAATTAACTCTCCAAAGTGGGGCTTAAAAGGGAAAGGAGCTCAGGTCCCCAGCCTCAGACCTGAGGATACACAGGGTGTGTGTGGGCAGGACAGGGTCCGCTGGCCCTCGGCCCGCCACCAGACACCAGGCGAGGCCTCCCTGCGCATCAAGAGTCTGCCTCTGAGCCTTGGGCTGCCCAGGGGCTCTGGCCATGGGACCTTCCTGGTGGGAAACTTCAGTGAGAGTGTGGGGGTTCCCTGAGAAGCCCTTTCCTTTCCCCTGGGGTCCGCCCCATCCCAAAGCGCCTCCTGAGGCCCACTCACAGTGGTGGTGGTGGGGGGTGGGGCTCAGAGCAGAACAGTGAAGGCCCAACCTTGGCTGGGGGTTTGAGGAGACCTTTGGAGAGTTAATTCCTTTCCAGCAGTGGTCCTGGGCGGGCCCTTCTCTTTCCTCGCCCCCTACCCCTACTCTGGGTTTTTCGGGGAGCAGGTCCAAGGCCTTGACCCCTAGGGCCTGAGAGAGAAGGCCTGCCTTGGCCACGGTTGAGGCCTGCAAGCTTACAGTAACGGTGTCTGAGGAGGGGGCAGAAACGTGGAGACCACTGCTGGGCAGGGCGATGCCTCCAGCCACCCAGGGGTCTCAGAGAGGGATGGGGGGGCTTCACCTCACAGTATTTACATATGATACAGGACAGGATGATTCCAGGGGCTCGGCCTGGCCTACAGCCCTGTCCTCCTCTCCAGAAATGGAGGGAGGGGGCCAAGGACCCCACTCACAGACACATTTGTTCTCAGCTGGTGGGGGGCCCCTGGCCCCTGGCCCCCTGTGATCTGGGGCTTCACATTCACAAACCTAGAAATAGCCAAAAGGAAAAAAGAAAGAAACAAAAGAAAACAACCAAAAAAACCAAAACAAGGAACAAGGAGGGAAAATCAGAGTAAAACAAAACAAAACAAAACAAAACAACACAAATGGGTGGGGCTATGGCCTGGTGCAGGCCCCTCTGCCCCCTCTGCCCTCTCGCTCGCTCTGCACAAGTACAAAAGCCTTCTGGGGAGCGGGGGTGCTAAGAGGGGAAGCCAGGAGCGAGGGGCGCAGACCCCAGGAGGGAGAGCAGGGGTGGGGGCAACCGGCTAATCCAAAATAAATAAAAGCAAGGCCAGGGCGGGCTGGGGGGGCAGAGAGGGAGGTTAGTAGGGAGCCAGACGGTGTCCGGGGGTGGCGGGGCAGGGCCAGGGGCCCCAGGGGGTAGAGGGCAGGCAGTAGCGGTCCAAGTCCCTGCGGCTGAGGCGGCTATCCCCCGGCTGGCTCACGTGTGGTCCTCAGGCAGCTGCAGGCCGGGGTGCTGGAACACAGGAAGAGGTTACGGGGGCCCTGCCAATCCCTCTTTAGGCCCCCAGACACACCAGTCCTCAGGCAAACGGCATTCTGTCTTCGTCCACTTACTTCCCTTCCACTCAGCACGGGGCACTGAGCTTTATGGGCCCAATCTTCCCCTCCCACTTAGAGGAGGAGGCAGAGAGGAGTGAGCACAGCAGCACCCCACCATCCACAGCTTCCCCCGGTGCTGTACACGGTGCTCCCGTGTCAGGCTGAGGCCGGGACGCAGGGCCTCACACGCGGTAAGGCCTGTGTGTTCTGCCATCTCCCAGCCCTTCTGTGCACTCTCTGTTCCCTATGGGGGAACACTCTCCCCCCAGATTTCGACGAGCTGGATTTGTTCCAATGTTCCCTTCTCAGAACCCCTAAATTAGTTCTGTTACACACAGTCTGGCATTTTGTCTAGAGAGGGCCTGCCCCTGTTCTCAGCATGGCGCTCAGTAAATATTTCTTTGAAGGACTGAATAAGAGAATAAAATGCCACTGGCCCACACAGTAGCCCCCACTGGCCTCTCCCCTGCAGAAGGGCTGAGTGCAAAGGGTGCTGCTGGCTCTCTCCTGTATGCTGACAGGTTTCTGTCTGCTCTGTCTGTTTTGGTGTGGACAATCAGACCTCCTAGATGCCAAACGTGCAGGACCACCAAGCACCACCCTGGCAGCCTCTTGTTTTCACAGGTACCTAATATCTCACTGTTTGCACACACTCGCACTTAAAGTTTAACCACTGAGAGGTTTATGGGTTTTGAAAATAAAATCAACGTCTAGTAGGCTGGGACAAGGCCCCCACTCGTAGAGCACAGGACTTATAAGCATGAGGGTCTGAATTCAACCCCCAGCACTGCATAGGCCAGAGTGAAAGAAAAAAAAAAGAGGGAGTGAAGCACAGGAGGTGTTGAACTGTCACGTACGAGGTCCTGAATGAGGCCCCCCGCATCATGTATGTCACAGACTGATGCTCTGGTTCTCTCCCTAATGAATAAGCATTTATTATTAGTATTATTTTTAAATACTTATTTATTCTCTTGCCCTTGTTTTATTGTAGTTATTTGTTGTTGTTATTGATGTCGTCGTTGTTGGATAGGACAAAGAGAAATGGAGAGAAGAGGGGAAGACAGAGAGGGGAGAGAAAGATAGACACTTGCAGACCTGCTTTACCGGCTGTGAAGTGACTCCCCTGCAGGTGGGAAGCTGGGGGCTCGAACTGCGATCCTTACACTTTGCACCACATGCACTTAATCCACTGCGCTACTGCCCGAGTCCCTGTTATTTTTTATAAATAAAAATAAGATGAATATCCCAGGAGGTGGTACAGTGGATAAAATGCTGGACTCTCAAACACAAGGTACCAAGTTCAATTCCTGGTGTCATATGTGCCAAAGTGATGATCTGGTTTTCACTCTCCACATCTTTCATTAATAAATAAAGAAATAGATGCTTTTTTACAAATTCAAGTAAGAATGTGGGAGGTGGTGCAGTAAATAAATGTTGGCCTTGAAGGCATGAGGTCCCAAGTTTGAGCCCTAGGATTGCACATGTCAAGAGTGACCCTCTGATTCTTCCTATCTCCATAAATAAACCTTTAACAAAATAAAAACAAATGCCAGGGGTCAAATGGTAGCTCAGTTTATCACGCTCAATGACCTGGGTTCTAGGCCTTGTCCCACCTGCAGGGTAAAGCTTCACAAGTGTTGGAACAGTGCTGCAGGTGTCTTTCTTTCTCTCTGCCTCCCCCCTCTAAAAGCCAAAACAAAAGAACAAAAACAAAAAATGTTGGCATCTGTGAAGTTGTGCAAAAAGAATGCCTAAAAATGAAATCACTGGGGGCAGTAGCGCAGCAGGTTAAGTGCACATGGCGCAAAGCACAAGGACCAGCGTAAGGATCCCAGTTCGAGCCCCCTGCTCCCCACCAGTGTGTGGGGGGGTCGCTTTACAAATGGTGAAGCAGGTCTGCAGGTGTCTGTCTCTTCCCCTCCTCTCTCGATTTCTCTCTATCCTACCCAACAACAACGACAGCAATAACAACAATAATAAACAACAAAGGCAACAAAAGGGGAAAAAAAAGCCTCCAGGAGCAGTGGATTCATAGTGGATTCACTGGGCCTCAGCAATAACCCTGGAGGGAAAAAAAAACAAAAAAAAAACTCTAGCAGGGGCCGCACTTGGTTAAGTGCGTGCATTAGTCAGCAAGGATCCAGGTTCAAGACCCTGGTCCCCACCTGCAGGGGGAAAGCTTCACACGTGGTGAAGCAGGGCTGCGGGTGTCCCTCTGTCTCTCTCTTCCCCTCTTAATTTCTCTGTCTCTATACAATAATAAATAAAAAAAACAACAAAACACCTCTAGCTGTGGGCTGGGAGGTGGCACAGTGGAAAACTTTAGAGTCTCAGACATGATGTCCCAAGTTCAACCCCCTGGCATTACATGTGCCAGAATGATGCTTTGTGTGTCTCATGAAAAAGTCGGTAAATAAAATTGAGAAAAATAGTTTATCCTATTTTAATGAGACAGAGACCCAAGCACTGCTCAGTTCTGGCTTATGGTAGGGCTGGAGATTGAACCTGGAACCTCAGAGCCTCAGGCATGAAAGTCTCTTTGCATAACTATTTTTCCCCTTGCTTTATTATTATTGTTGTTGTTATTGATGTCATTGTCATTGTTAGATAGGACAGAGAGAAATGGAGAGAGGAGGGGAATACAGAGAGGGGGAGAGAAAGACAGACACCTGCAGGCCTGTGAAGCGACTCCCCCGCAGGTGGGGAGCTGGGGGCTCGAACCGGGATCCTTAGGCCAGTCCTTGCGCTTTGCGCCACGTGCGCTTAACCTGCTGTGCTACCGCCTGACTCTCTTCTTTGTATAAGTATTACGCTGTGTCCCAGCCCTAATAAATTTTAAAACAACAACGAACAAAAAGACTTCTTTCCAGGAGCTGGGATGCGCTGCCCACCGGCTGTTTTCATTTGCGCTCCAGCCAGCTGAGCACTTGGTCGAGGTCATGGACTTTGCTGATATGAAGGTCTGAGGCCCTGACCAGCCTGGTATCACCCTGCACCAGACCCCCATCCCCGTCCTGTCTCCTCACCTCCTGTCACCTGTCTCCTGCTTCAGTGGTACCCATTGGTGAACGCTGTGGCAATCAAGGGACCCTGGAAAGAAAGGAATTTGAGCCTTTAGATTCCTGGGGTGTGTAGGGGGAGAGCAGAGAAAGCCCAGGGGCTCCTCTCTCCCTCAGGGAAACTCCGGGAAGACACAGTGTTCTGCAGACCCCCTGAAAGAGTCTCAGGGCAGGTGCTGGGAGTCTGCAATGTAAGTCAGGTTCAGATGAGGTCTCCCTGAGCTCGCCTCTGTGCTGGCAGAGGTGGTGACTCTCACTGGCACAAGAGTTGATCGTCGTGTACCCACTGAATGGATGGTGGACCTTCTTGGTGACACTCCACCAGCCCTCTCCCCAGGGGCTAAGGGGTGGTGAGGCTGCCAAGCGTGGTCACTCACCCCGAGACTGTGGCCGAAGCCGGTGCTGGGGGCGGGGCTGGCAGCGCTGATGTAACTGCTGACCCCCGAGTCCTGGTTGGCGGCCCCGTAGAGCTCGGCCATGGGACCAGGGCTGGTCGTCCCCAAGAAGCCCCCTGTGCGGCTGGGAGTCGAACCTGGAGGGGGAGCCATCGTCCAGGGGTGAGAGCCTGGCAACCCAGAAAGAAGAGAGTGATAGCCCGGCGCCCCTGCCGTCCACAGCACCCCGTCCCCCAGCCTGGCAGGTCTTTTGGGTCCTCTCTCTCCTGGGGACCCTTCTAAGAGTAGCCCCTCCCAGCATCCCCAGCCTGGGGCCCCTTATCTCCTGGAAGACTCCCCTCTTAAGCACCCCCCACTTCATCTTTCCCCACACTTCTAAAACTGACATCACCAAGCACAAAAGCACTATGTTCATAGCAGTGCTATTCACAGTAGCCAAAACATGGAACTAAATGCCTGTTGATAACTGACTGGATAAAAAGGCCGAGGAGCAGATACTTGGTGGAATACTACTTGGCCATTAAGAAAGACGACAGACAGATGAAACTGGAGCTGATGATGCTCAGAGAAGTAAGTCCAGAAAGGAAAGACAACAATAGCATGGTTCCTTGGGTAGGTGGAACATAAGTCTACAAAAACAACAATCGCAGCAGCCAAGCTCTTAAGATTCTGTGAAAGAAAACGCTGGCTAGTGGTTCCTGGACGGGGAGGGGGAGAGGCAGAGGGTCTCTTTGGTGTGATGATCCTAGACCTTTGGTGGAAGTGAGCAGACACACACACACACACACACGCACGCACACGCGCGAGGCTATCTGGTCTGTAAGCCAACATTAAATCAATCCAATCAAGTGGCCATCCATCAGGTGCTTACAAGGCTCAGTGTCTCCCTGACTTCTTCCTATCCACTCCCCACCCCTGCACTCCTGCACCTCACTCGTGCAAGCTGGCCCCTAAGCCTTTGCACACGGGATTCCCTCTGCCAGGCAGTTCCCTCCTCCTCTCCATCTACAAAGCTCATGCCCAGAGCCTGACTTCCTTTGGCATCAGCACTGCTGTGATACTGAAACAGGACTGAGGTCCAGGCCAACGTAACAGTTCAACTGGACAGTGCGCCTGCTTTGCTATGTGCGCGACCTAGGTTCAAGCCTGGCCCTTACCATCCTAGAGGAAGTTTCAGTGCTGTGGTCTCTCTCTCTCTTTTTTTTTTATTTTTGGGGGAGATTTTTTTAAAAAAATAATTTATTTCTTTATTGGGGAATTAATGTTTTACATTCAACAGTAAATACAATAGTTTGTACATGCATAACATTCCCCATCTTTTTTTTTTTAAAAAAGGGGGGGGAGACAGGGGATTAAGTGTTCATGGTGCGAAGTGCAAGGTCCTGCACAAGGATCCCAGTTCAAGCCCCGGGCTCCCCACCTGCAGGGGAGTCACTTCACAAGTGGTGGTGCAGCAGGTCTGCAGGTGTCTTATCTTTCTCTCCCCCTCTCTGTTCTATCCAACAACAACAGCAATTAACAGTAACAAAAGGACAACAAAAGAATGGGGAAAAAGTGGTCTCCAGGAGCAGTGGATTTGTAGTGCAGGCACTGAGCCCCAGCAATAACCCTGGAGGCAAAAAAAAAAAATCTGGCTGGGGCACTGAAGCCCTGGTGACAACAACAACAACAAAAAGGTACTGAGTGCTGGGGAGGTTAGTACTATTGGTAGTGTGACAGACTCCCATGCGTGAGGCTCCAAAGTTCTAGGTTCAGTCCCTGGCACCACCATAAACCAGAGCTGAAACACACACACACACACACACACACACACACACACACACACACACACACACACACACACACACACGGCCAGGTGGTAGCACACCCACTTGAGTGCACATGCCACCATGGGTTTGAGCCCTTATTCTCCACCTGCAGTAGGAAAGCTTTACAAGCTGTGAGGCAAGTCTTCAGCTTGCTGGCTCACTCTCCCTCTCTCTTTCTATCTATCTATCTCCCCCACCCCTCTCAATTTCTCTCTTACCTAATGAAAAAGGGTGGACAATGCTATGTTGGTGGCCCCCAGTCTACTTGCTCTGGAGGGCAGGGTCAGGTCAGTCTCTGATGAAGGCACAACAGGGCAAGTGCTCCGTGAGTCCCTCTGGAAGGGGGCAACTCCCTTTTCTGCCTTCCCCATCTGTCCCTCACTTCCTGAACCCCCAAAGTCTCACCTGTCCCTCGAACTACAGCTGCTGCTGCCGCCGCCGCCGCCATCGGTCCGTACGCCGTGAGAGGAATGGCTGAAAGGAAAGGGGTGGCACTTGAGCCCGGAGGGTGGGGGACAGAGGTGGAAAGGCGACGTCCCTTGCTCTGAGCAGAGCTCTCCAGCCCTACCCCACCAGGGAATGGAGGCAGAAACCATCCCTTGGCCGCCATCTGTGCCCTGACCCCTGGACAGAAGGACAAAGGAGGGAGGAGGGTGGCCAGCACATTTTCAGTTTCTCCCCAGACTCAAGGGACAGCCCCAAGCTCATAGAAGGTGGGTGCAGGGTACCCCCAACCTTGAGAACTGCTCCTTCTCCAGGAGTGTCTCTGGCTGTCTGGGTGGGTGGGCAGGTCCCTGAGCCCAGAGCTACCTGGGGGTAGGGGGTATGTCCCCTTCCCATGTCAAGCTAGGGGCACCCAGGGGCTGAAGGTGTGGGATACAGGTCCAGCCCAGTGACGCCAGGTGGGAGGGGCTCTGGGGGGCGGAGAGGGGGGGACGGCTCAGGCTGAGCCAGACTCTAGTCTGCGCCATTACTAGGCTTTGCTCCTCCGCTGCTGGGCTGCTGCCCTCACTCGCTTGTCCCCAGCATGAAATCACCTGCACGCCAGTCCTGCCTCTGCCCCCCACCCCACAAAGCCAGCACTGACTGCTCCCTCCCTCCAGTTATCCAGAGCACCTGGCTCCTTGCCTTGGACACGGCAGATGTTGAATAAAGGTTGGGTTAAGGAGAAGGGACTTGGGCCTAGGTACTGGGAGGGATGTGTGTGGGCGCCCACTGCTGCTTGACTCTGTTCCTGCAGTTCCTGGGAGTCCAGAACCGAGGTCTGCAGAGTTGGCTATAACCTCAGGAACCCAGTCAGCCACCCCAAGATGCACCCTTGAGCGTCTCACTTCCCCCTCCCCAGACAGGGAGACAGAGACACCACAGGACCAACTGTAATTTGTGAAGCTTCCCCTTTGAATGGTACTCCCAGCTGGTCCTGGGGGCTTGAACCCAGGCCCTCATGCATGGCAGCGTGTATTCTACTGGGAGATCTACCCCCAGGCCCTGGGCAGGAGGATTAAAGTTCAGGACAACATGGCTCTCGTGCCGTGGAGGGGCCCCGTGAGTGAAGAATCTTTATCCAGTTGGTTCTTTGTCCACTCAGATGTCACTTCCTCTGAGAAGCCCTCCCTGACCATGTTCCCCAAAGCAGCCCCCTGCCCACAATTCTAAGACTTCAGGGCATTTTCCTGTGGGGAGTGGGAAGAAAGGGACCTTGTGGCGGCCAGGCAGTTGTGCACCTGGTTAAGTGCACATAGTACGAAGTGCAAAGACCCATGTAAGGATCTGGTTTGAGCCCCCGGCTCCCCACCTGCAGGGATGTTGCTTCACAAGCGGTGAAGCAGGTCTGCAGCTTATCTGTCTCTCTCTCCCTCTCTGTCTGCCCCTCCTCTGTCCATTTCTCTGTCCTAGCCAATAAAATGGAAAAAAAAATGGCCACCAGGAGCAGCGGATTCAGAGTGCCAGCACAGAGCTTCCAATGATAACCTTGGAAGCAATAAATAAAGTAAAAAAATGTAAGAATAAAAGCCAAAGAAATGGGTCTTGTGAGTGTCACTCACTCACTGCTCAGGAGGGCACGTGGCCCGAGAAGAGAAGCACTGACCAAATGCCCAGAGAGCGCGTCTAGATCTCCTGAAGGCAGGGAGCAAAGTTCACCCCCAGGCCTCCAAGAATGGTGGAGCCCAGACCCATCCCCCTTTCCGTCTGCAAGGGGCCGTTCCTCCCCTGGTTCTCCCAGGCCGGGGCTGCCTCTGAGGTCTGGGTTGGGGCCCACTGAGGCCTCTCCACAAAGCAAAGGCGTCTGTCTTGGCGTTGCAGCTCAAGCCAGCACTGATCACGACTGTGAAGAATGACTCATTCATGTCACTTCTTGGAGAGCAGGCTTGTCCCCATTCTGCCCCCGGGGCCTGGCAGCGTCCTCCACACACAACTCTTGAGTTGAACAGAAGGCACCCCCACCCACTAGCCAAACCCCACTCTGCTCAGGGCGCAGCCTCTCACCCTTGCCTCCAAGATACTCTGTTCCCCTCCCCACTTCCAGAAGCCCACGTTCCTTCCCACTTCCCATCTGCAGGGACTCCTAAGCACTCCCCTGGAAGGAGGGTCTCATCTAAAGCAGCGTCCACACTCATGTCTGCCACACATGGCCGGGCTGGGGGAGAGCAGGCTGAATAGAGAAACCCCCCTACAGTTCACTCATCTATAACTGTCCCACCTTCCAGGACCCCCTGGATCTGGTCTTGCCCCCCAACTGCAGAGCTAAGCTTTCCCAAGTGAAAGGCCCAGCTGGAGAGAGCCCAGTGCAGCTGGCCAAGTACCCTTACCCCCACACACACACACCCACATACACCCCTAGTTGCAAAGGTACAGCCTCAGGGGTGGACCCACCCCTCCGAGAGCTTGCATCGGCCCATGGAATAGTCTGAAAATCAGGACTTTGTTGCCAACCTTTGAAAATAACTGGAAGATTCCTTCGAAAGCGAGAAAAATGGTTTCTGGCTTCCTCTTGGAAAACGAGATGGGAAGGGGTCGGGTCGATGTCCCCTCCCAGCCTGGGGGACATGTCGTGCCCTTTCACATCTGCCCAGGTCTCGGCTCTGGTCTGAGTCAGAGACCCACCCCGGCTTGGTCACTGCTGGCTTCTAGAGCCCACGTGGTGCCTGGCACCCAGGAGGCGTTGGATAAATATTTGCCAAGTGGATGAATGAGTGGGTTGGCCCTCTGCCCCACCCCTAGAGCCCCGGCACTCCACAGGCGGGCCGGCCAGTGCCCGGGCACAGTCTAAGCCCCACAGGGAGGCTCCCGCTAGCTGTCCCTGTCCCCGGGAGGGTCCCTGGTGCTTCCCTTTGTCCCCGGGGCGCCTGAGGGGTGCACGCAACCCGAGCGAGCGACTGACCTGTAAGCTCGGGGAGGACTGGGGCGCTCGGGAGAGGGGTCCGCTCTACACGGAATTCTAAAATGAAACGTAAAACAGCTTAGGAAGGTGCAAGGGCACTGGGTGGGTGCAGAGGAGCCGAGAGCTGGGGGTGGCCAGAGCACGGTCCCAGTCCCAGCCATTGGGGCAGGGAAGATGGCTCCATGGAGGGTGGGGGGTAGGGGGTGAGAGAGGTGGGGGAGAAGGCAGAGTTACCACTTGTACCCTGGGCATGGGCTGATGCTGCAGCCAGGGGGCCAGGCGGTAGCGCAGCGGGTTAAGCGCTCGTGGCACAAAGCGCTAGGACTGGCGTTAAGGATCCTGGTTCGAGCCCCCGGCTCCCCACCTGCAGGGGAGTCGCTTCACAGGCGGTGAAGCAGGTCTGCAGGTGTCTGTCTTTCTCTCCCCCTCTCTGTCTTCCCCTCCCCTCTCCATTTCTTTCGGTCCTATCCAACAACAATAACATCAATGACAAGAATAATAATCAAAACAATGATAAAACAACAAGGGCAACAAAAGGGGTGGGGAGGAAGGCCTCCAGGAGCACAGAGCCCCAGCAATAGCCCTGGAGGGAAAAGAAAGCAAGAAAGCAAGCAGTGCTGCAGCCAGTTTCCCTGTGTCTTGAGAGGCTGGGGATGGCCCCAAGGAATCTCCCAGAATCCTCCACCCCCACCCCCTTTTCTTTCTTTTTGGTTGTGGGGGAGAAGCTGAGGAGGCATCAGCATCACTGATGAAAAGTAATAAGCCCAGAGCAGGTCGGATTCGGACTGGGCTCCCAGTCCCGCCACTCTGTAACTGAGTCCTGCGTTTCTTTGTCTTTCAGAGTGGCGCTCAGGCTCAAACCCAGAACCTCACGCATGGGAGGCACCCCACTCTACCGCTGAGCCGCCTGTCCTGCCTTCAATTAGAGTCTCTGTAAGTCACTTTCTTTTCTTTTTTTTAATGTTTTTTTTAAATTTTTATTTTTTTTTCCCTTTTGTTGCCCTTATCGTAGTTATTATTGTTGTTGGATAGGACAGAGAGAAATGGAGAGAGGAGGGGAAGACAGAGGGGGAGAGAAAGATAGACACCTGCAGACCTGCTTCACCGCCTGTGAGGCGACTCCCCTGCAGGTGGGGAGTCAGGGCTCGAACCGGGATCCTTATGCCGGTCCCTGCGCTTCACACCATATGTGCTCAACCCACTGCGTTACCATCCAACCCCCCTGTAAGTCACTTTTCTTCTGGAAGCCCCACTTAAAAGATGAGGGAGGATCAGCCTCTCCCATGAGGCCACAATCCTGCTGCTAGGATCAGAAAGGGAATGCACAGTCTGGGGGCTGCACCGCCCCTGAATCACCCCTGATGCAGGGCTGAAGTGCCTTCTTAAAAAAAGTGGGAGTCAGGCGGTAGCGCAGCGGGTTAAGCGCACATGGCTCGAAGCACAAGGACTGGCATAAGGATCCCGGTTCGAGCCCCCAGCTCCCCACCTTCAGGGGAGTCACTTCACAGGCGGTGAAGCAGGTCTGCAGGTGTGTATCTTTCTCTCCCCCTCTCTGTCTTCCCCTCCTCTCTCGGTTTCTCTCTGTCCTATCCAACAACAACTACATCAATAACTACAACAATAAAAACAACAAGGACAACAAAAGGGAATAAATATTAAAAAAAAAAGTGTTGGGAGTCGGGTGGTAGTGCAGCGGGTTAAGCACATGGTGCAAAGCACAAGGACTGGCGTTAAGGATACCGGTTCAAGCCCCCGGCTCCCCACCTGCAGGGGAGTCGCTTCACAGGCGGTGAAGCAGGTCTGCAGATGTCTGTCTTTCTCTTCCCCTCTCCTCTCCATTTCTCTCTGTCCTATCAAACAACAATAATAACCACAACAATAAAACAACAAGGGCAACAAAAGGGAAAAAAGTTTTAGGGCAGGGATAGATAACATAAGGGTTCTCCAAAGAGACTCTCACACCTGAGGCTACGAAGTCCCAAGTTCAGTCTCCCGGAACACCATAAGCCAGAGCTTATGAGTAGTGCTCTGGTAAATAAGTAAATAAATAATAAGTTTTGCAAGAATAGTTTGCAAATGAGGGTGCTTGTAAGATTTTGTGCTTTTAAAGTCCCCCTCTCCAAGGGCCAAAAATATAGTTTTTTGGCAGTTGCTTTGTGTGAGGTCCTGGATTCAAGTCCTGGCACCAAAAATGAATGAATAGCAGCCCAGGAGGTGGTGCAGTAAATAAAGCACTGGACTGTCAAGTATAGGGTCCAGAGTTTGATTCTCAATCTTGAATGTTCCAGAGTAATGCTCTGATCCTTTCTTGCTCTATTCCTCATAAATAAATAAATAGACAAACCATTTTTTAAAAAGATAAAATGAATGAACAGTTTTTCAGCATTTTGAGTCTGAAATGGTCTTTAAAGGGCTCAGCAGGGGATGTGGACATTCTAAGTACATCGTCAAAGACACCATCGGTTTGGATGCCAGGAAAGGCCATCACCAGCCTGATGCCCTCTTTGGGTAAGTGGCAACCACAGAAGTGAACAGAGAGAGAGGCAGGAGCAGGTAGAGGGCCTGGGAGAGAGCGGAGCCATGCAGGGCGCACTGTGAGCCCTCGCCCCAGTTTCTGGGGAACAAGGGGAGGAGGGTTTCGGTGGGGAGAGGGATTCTTCCTCAGACATGCCTTTCCTTCCAAGCCTCCAGCAGGCGGACCGACCCCCCAGCCATGCACCCCCAGACCCCACCCCAGGAGTCAGGCTGCCCAGGAACCACAGACATGCTGACAGCAGAGGGGAACCGAGTGGGACTTACCAGGGAACTGGTAGGTGTAGCCAGGGGCCAGGCCTGTGTAACTCCGGCTGGCGTAGGTCGTGGCTTGGAAACCGGGGTAACCTGACGGGGAGAGGAGGCTCATGTCAGATGCCTGAGCTACAGCCTGGACCAGCTCTGTGGGAAAGATCCTGACCAGCATCTCCCCCCCCCCCCCCCCCCCCGCCTATCACAAGGGACAGTAACACAGACACCTTCAGTATGCCGCGCTCTAAACTAAGTCCAGAGTCCAGTGAATGCATACTTTATTCTCTCTGTGAACCTCACAAGAGCCCTACAAGGCTAGTAGTCAAAAGCCCTGTTTTCTTATCTTAAAGTTTTTGGGGAAAGGGCTGGCGAGATAGCTTAGAGGGTGCCTGCTTTGCTCTCCCTGCTCCCCCTGGGGGAAGCATCATTGTTCCGGTGTCTCTCCTTCTCTCTAGATCTGAAAACGTTACCCTGGAGCAGAGATGCCCCTAGCAACAACCAGAAAAAAAAAGTGTTTTTCCTTTTAGTGTCAGAGATGGGGGTGGGAGAAGAGACACCACACTCCACTTGTGAAGATTTCCCTGTACAGTGCTCCCATATGGTTCCAGGGGCTCAGACCTGGGTCCTAGATGAGCTGTCTCTTGTTCCAAGCTATTTTTATTTATTTCATGAGTAGTCGAGAGTTTTACATGAGAGAAGAAAGCCAGAACATCGCTCTCATACACGCAGTGCCAGAGATGGAGCAGGGGCCTCAGGCATTCAAGTCCTATGCTTTGCCAACTACAGCTATTTCCCCACCTGCTTATGAAACTTGTTGTTGGTGTTGCCGGGGCTTCACTGTGCTGGGCCAACATCCCTACCCCCCACCCCACTCCCCAGTAACCAAGAAGCAGAAAGAGAAAGACACAACGGCACTAAAGTCTATGTATGGGAGACTTACTTTTTATATTTTTAATTATTTATTTATTTTCCATTTTTGTATTTTATTGTTGTTGTAGTTATTATTATTGTTGTTACTGATGTTATCATTGTTGGATAGGGCAGAGAGAAATGGAGAGAGAAGACAGAGGAGGGGAAGACAGAGGGGGGGGAGAGAAAGATAGACACCTGCAGACCTGCTTTATTGCTTGTGAAGCAACTTCCCTGCAGGTGGAGAGCCAGGGGCTCGAACCAGGATCCTTACACCAGTCCTTGCGCTTCGCGCCACCTGCGCTTAACCCACTGCGCTACTGTCCGACCCCCAAGACTTACTTTAAAAAAAAATTATTTATTTACCCTTTTGTTGCCCTTGTTTGATTGTTGTGGTTATTATTGCTGTTATTGATGTCATTTTTTGGATAGGACAGAAAGAAATGGAGAGAGGAGGGGAAGACAGAGGGAGAGAGAAAGACAGACACCTGCAGACCTGCTTCACCACTTGTGAAGCGACTCCCCTGCAGGTGGGGAGCCAGGGGATCGAGGGGATCCTTAGCCAATATTTGTGCTTTGCACCACGTGCACTTAACTTGCTGAGTTACCTACCGCCCAACCCGCCTGAGACTTATTTTTTTTAAACCAAAGCACTGCTCAGCTGTGGTTTATGGTGGTGCCAGGAACTGAACCATGGACCCAGAGTCACAGACATGAAAGTCTTTTGTAGAACCACTATGCTATTTCTTCAGCCATGACTTATTAATTAAATATATATATATATATATATATATATATATATATATATATTTTTTTTTTTTTTCCCCCCACTTGAGAGAGAAAAATACCAAAGCACTACATAACTCTGGCTTATGGTGGTGCTGGGGAATTGAACCTGGGATTTCAAGAGCCTTAGACATGAGAATCTTTTGCTTAACTATTATGCGATTTCCCCAGCTCGATTTATTGATTTCTAAAACAGTCCCAAGGTCATCCACAGCCCAGTTTTATTTTATTAATCAACTTATTTATTTATTACCAGAGCACTGCTCAGCTCTGGCTTTGGTGCTACAGGGGACTGAATCTGAGACTTTGGAGGCTCAGGTACGAAAATCTATTTGCATAACTATTATGCTGTCTCCCCAGCCCCCATTTTTAATCTTTACCACTCTACCATGCTTGGTGCTCCTCTGAGCAGTACTGAAACTCAAACTCAGGGGTCACGCACAGCCAGGTAGGCTATTTCCAGCCCCCTATTAATCTCTCTATTTTTTTTTTTTTTTGAAAGAGAGTGCTCAGAACATCTGTCCACCACTTCAGGTGATAGTGATGTGGAACCCAGGGCCTCGAATGTGCAAAGCATGTGGGTTACTGCTGAGCCACCTCCCTGGTCCTAGAACCCCATTTTACAGAGAGGGAAACTGAGGCTCAGAGAAATGCTTATCGAGTGAGAACACGCCAACCCCTTACCAAGGCCCTTGGTGCTCTGACTCCTGCCTCCCTCCCGTTCACTCTGTTCCAGCCACAATGGCCTCCCTGCTGTTTCTCAAGTTTCCCTCTGCTTGGAACACCTCACCCAAGTAGCTTTTCTCCCTCCCTCCCTCCCTCCCTCCCTTCCTTCTTCTTCATGCTCCTGGGTTCTTCTTACTGTGCAAGTCTCAGCTGGGACGTCACCTCAGAGGCCAGGCCACAGGAGTCCCCCTCCCAGCAGTCACAGAGCTGTGCGTCTCATGCTGGTCTTTCCTTCTCATGGCACTGATGGTGCCTTCCTGGGCTCCTATACTTACCCACCCTCAACCTATGTTCTTCCTTCCTTACCTTCCCTGCAGACCATAAACCTCTAAGGAAAGAACTGCTGTACCTCCTGGCACAATGCCTGACATTTAAAACTGCCCAATAACTACTGGGTAAATGCACCGATGGACAGACTAATGAATGGACTGACAGGCCAATTCATATGGTGGAGCTGGACTATTCTTCTGGCCACCACCAGAGGGCAGCACCCAACAACCAAATGGCCCCACCTTGCATAGGGCTGGGAGACCAGAACACTTTGGTCCCTTTTCCATCTCCCACCCGAGTGACTCAGGCAGGAGGGCAGGCCACAGCGGGGATGCCAGCCCCGTTCGGTTCCCATGGAGGCCCGAGAGGTGAGGCAGGAAGAAGCGCAGGCGTGGACCATGCACATACCCAGCATGCCAATGCCCAGCATGAAGGCGTCCATTCCGTAGGGCATGACTCGAGACCTCCCTCGTGCGGAGCCCGTCGGCGACATCACCTCTTTAGGCTGAGCTTTCTTACATTCCACCTGCAACAAAACCTGAGTTGAGTCCCCCTGAGGACACAGGGTCATCAGCCCTCCTGTCCCTGCCCTCACCACGTGTCAGGCTATGTGAAGACGGCTTCGCGTGCAGTGACTAGTTTATGGGGTGCCTACACCGACTCCAGGTAGAGCTGCTACTGACACCCACAACCAACTGCAGGTGAGGAAACCGAGGCCCCAAGAGGGCAAGCCATTTGTCTGATGACCAGACCAGCAAGTGGGAGTCAGGATTTTAGCACCCAGATCTCTCTGATCCCACCAGCCACAAACCCCCTTCCCCCAACCCCATTTTACTGGGATAAACAGTAGTGTCACCCCACCCCAACCCCATTTGCAATCGCACTTTCTGTGGTTTGTTGGCTGTAGTCAACTGCTATGTGAAAATATGATGAACGACAAGATATTTTGAAAGAGGGGGTAAGGCGGTAGCACAATGGGTTACGCGCCCATGGTGCAAAGCACAAGGACCTGCGTAAGGATCCCCATTCGAGCCCCGGGCTCCCCACCTGCAGGGGTGGGGATTCACAGGCGGTGAAGCAGGTCTGCAGGTGTCTATCTTTCTCTCCTCTCTTTCTTCCCCTCCTCTCTCCATTTTTCTCTGTCCTATCTAACAACGATGACATCAATAACAACAATAATTATAACTACAACAATAGTGGTCTGGGAGGTGGAGCAGTGGATAAAGCACTGGACTCTCAAGCATGAAGTCTGGAGTTTGATCCCTGGCTGCACATGTACCAGAGTGATGTCTGGTTCTTTCTCTTCCTATCCCTCTCACTGATAAATAAATATTTTTAAAAAACTACAACAATAAAACAATAAGGGCAATAAAAGGAAATAAATAAATAAAACATTTAAAAATATTTTTAAAGAAAAAGCATGTTCATGTGACTTCTTTTTTATTCATTTATTTTCTTCTTGCTTTTATTTATTTTTAAACAGAGCACCGATCAGCTCTGGCTTAAGGTAGCGCGGGGGATTGAACCTGGGACTTTGGAGCCTCAGGCATAGAGAGTCTCTTTGCAGAACCATTATGCCATCTACTCCCACCCTCATGTGACTTCTTTTTTTTTTTTACTTATTTATTCCCTTTTGTTGCCCTTGTTGTTTTATTGTTGTAGTTATTGTTGTTGTCGTTGTTGGATAGGACAGAGAGAAATGGAGAGAGGGGAAGACAGAGAGGAGGAGAGAAAGATAGACACCTGCAGACCTGCTTCACCGCCTGTGAAGCGACTCCCCTGCAGGTGGGGAGCTGGGGTTCGAACCGGGATCCTTATGTCGGTCCTTGTGCTTTGCGCCACCTGCGCTTAACCCACTGCGCTACAACCCGACTCCCCCTCATGTGACTTCTTCCAGCTTACTGATTAACTGTCCTACTTTGGTATGAGTTATTGCTAATAATCTCTTAGCATGTCCGATCTATGAACTGAATGTCGTCATCAGTATGTAGGTTTAGGAGAAGACCTGAGTGTGTACAGGGTTCAGTGCGACAGCCAGTTTCAAGTCACCCAGGGGACACTAGACATTTTCCTCATGGATAAGGAGGGGCCCTCAGTGACAGGTGCCACTGTCTATGTTTGAAGTGTACAGTCATGCTTTTTTTGTTATTATCATCTGGGCTTCCCCACTTTGAGCCAGATTTTCCAGGTAGAGACAGACCAACAGAAACAGAGAGGAGGAAGAGACAGAGAGAGAGACAGAGAGAGAGAGAGCGTCCCTCTTAGTGCCGTCACACTCCCATATGGGGTACCAGGGGCTCAGACTCACGCTATGCACATGGCCAAGCGGGTGACCTTCCAGGGGAATGATCAGTCATGCTCGTTCGCCCTTCCTTCCTTCCTTCCTTCCTCCCTCCCTCCCTCCCTCCCTCCCTCCCTCTCTTTTTCATTGTTATGAGGGTTGTCACTGGAGCTCAGTGCCTGTACAGTGAATCCACTGCTCCTGGCAGTCACTTTTTTCTTTTATTTGATAAGACAGATAGAAATGGGGTGGGGTGGGGTGGTGGTAGCACAGAGTGTTAAGCACACGTGGTGTGAAGCGAAAGGACCGGCATAAGGATCCCAGTTCGAACCCCTGGCTTCCCACCTGTAGGCGGGGTCACGTCACAAGTGGTGAAGCAGGTCTGCAGGTGTCTGTCTTTCTCTCCCCCATTTGTCTTCCCCTCCTCTCTCCATTTCTCTCTGTCCTATCCAACAACAATGACATCCATAACAACAATAACCACAACAACAATAAAACAACAAGGGCAACAAAAGTGGGAAAAAATGGCCTCCAGGAGCGGTGCATTCATGGTGCAGGCACCGAGCCCCAGCAATGACCCCGGAGGCAAAAAAAGAAGAAGAAGAAGAAGAAGAAGAAGAAAGAAACTGAGAGGGATGGAGTGGTAGACAGGGAGAGAAAGGGACAGCTGCAGCACTGCTTCAGCGCTCATGAAGCTTCTCCCCTATAGGCTGGCGGCTTGAGCCTAGGTCCTTGTACATGGTAATGTGTGCACTCAACTGGCCCTCCCAGCCACGGTTCTTAACCTCCATGGACACTGTCTCCCCGCTTAGATCTTCTGAGGTGAGAGAACTGGTTCTGCCCAGACTCCAAGCCCCTCTGCCTGCTACCCGGCTACCTCAGCCCCAGCCCCAGTCTCTCTGCACCCCTGATGCCCCATCTAAACCCAACTCACCATTTTGTTGTTGATTTCATGGAAGTGGATTTCACACACTTTCTCCACAATGTCCTCGCTCTCAAAAGTGACAAACCCGAACCCTAGTCGGTGGCCAAAGGGCAGAGGAAAGGGTCAGAACCAGAGCTCAGGGTTAAAACCCAGCCAGCCCAGTGGGGGAGCAGCTCCCGCCACCCAAGGAACCGCTCAACCACCCGCTGAGACCTGCGTTCCTAACCCAGGTGGGGGCTACCACTCAGAAAAGACCACTGACTTGCCTGAGGCCACACAAAAAGCTAGAAAATGGCAAAGCAGGGGTGAAAACACACAACTTGCCCTTTCTCCTCTTTGCTGCCTTCCAAAGAGGGAAGGGCACATGCACTTAGTTAAGCTCAGACAAAGGTGTACAGAGGTGCGCTAACATGTCTGTATATCACACACTCACAAACGCCCCTATACCGGCACCATGGTCCCATACACCAGGCATAGACACACACACACACACACACAACCCACACACCAGCTCTGACCTCTCTCCCTAAGCACTGTAAAATGCCCAAAGTCCTGGTGCAAATGGAGAGACTAGTCCCAGGGGCCGGAGTGGGATTTCTCAGAAGCCTCGGCCTGGGGGAGAGACACCAACAACAGTGAGGCTGCTCCCAGGTTCAGGGCAGGGTGACTGGGGCTGAGCGCAGCCCAAGGGGACTGGGAGGTGGAGACAGCAGCAGGCAGCCATGGAGACAGCCAGGCCCGAGCCCAAGCTCTGGTTACCAGGGACTAGGTAAGGGCAGGCAGGCAGCCCGGGCTGGGGTGGCTGCAGGAGTGGGGGTGAGGGGCTGATGTCTGCTCCCTCCCTGGGTGTCTGCAAGTTTCTAGCACAGGAAACGGAGGGACAAAAGCCTTCTGTAAGGCCAGGCTGGGAGAGGAGGATAGGATGTCAGGAGGCGAGATGAAAGGGCAGCTGTGGCCCGCAGCCCCCACTGACCACAGGCCCCAGCCCCAGGGGGAGGGGAAGAGGGAGGGGCGCCCACACTCACCTCGGTGCCGGTTGGTGGTTTTGTCAAACATCAGCATGGCATCGTCCACCTGCAACAGAACCAGCCTTGATGAACCCACTGGTCACCAGGGGACTCTGCCCGACCCGGACCGGGGCCCCACACCCTGAACCCTGCTCCCTGTGTGGGGATGGTTCTCCATTTGCTACCCCACTGTGTGTCCCAGCGCCCAACACCCAGCCCTCAGCTGCAGTTATCTGCCCACTCCTCAACCGTCATGGCCCACTGTCCACCCGGCCTCGGTCTGTCGATGGGGAACTGGACTATGAGAGGAGAAGTCACCTGCCCAAGGGCGGGGGGGGGGGGGCAGGCTGGGAGGCGGAGGCACAGAGGGAGCAGAGAAAGGAAACACACAGATTATCCCCTTTGCCAAAGGCCAGCGGACCACTCCAGCCAGACTCTTCCCCTCTCAGGGTCCAGATCCTTTCCTCTAATTGAGGTTTCCTTTTGCTAGAGGCTGTAATTAAAGCAAGTGGAGCTCAGTGGCTGGGCCACTCCCTCCCACTGACTGGGGGAAGGGACAGGGGCTGAGGAAGGGAGAGTCTACCTTCCCTCCCCTCCCCTGGACTCCAGTCTGCCCCCTCCAGGCTGCCCCTGGGACACACACACACACAGCCAGAGGGGTGTGACTCCCTGTGCCCAGCTCTGGGCTTTCTCCCAGTCCTCTGAACTCCTCAGCCCCTGCCTCCTGGGGTTAGGCTGAGGTCTGATTCACCCTGGAAATCAAAGCCTGGTGTGGTTATCCCCCACCCTTTCCCACTCCAGCTGCTGAACCTCCCCCTAGGGGTGAGATATCCAGCGGACGAAGGGAAACAGCCTCCCCCACCCCCTTTGAGATCTGCCTCCTGAAGGCCGAGAGGGCAAGCCCAAAATAGGGTGGTCCCCCAAGCACCAAGCTGCACCAAGCCTCTCATGTCCTTCAGGGAGAACCGGGACCCCATGGAGCCAGGAGGCAGCCGGGTCCCTGGAGACGCAGAGGGAAATGACATCACCCACCCTGAGCAGCTTCCTGCCCCCGGGGGTCCTGCCAAACTCACTCTCATCCTCTCGGGCCCACTCTGAGGCCCCTCCTCCCTAAGCAGTTCGAACACGCTAGGCTCTGCATCTGCAGATGAGAAAGACGCCTCCGAAGAAAGGCTGTGGTCACAGCACAAGCGCAGAGTAGGTGCTCAGCTCCTGCTGTTTGGGTCCCGGTGGGGGTCTGATTTGATATGTCCCTGGCTTAAGCCCCTCATGTAAAATGCTCACAGAAGCCTGGAGTTTACGGAGAGGTAAGAGATAGCACCTAGGTTTAATAAACCTGAGGTCCGGGAGATGGTGCAGTAGATAAAGCACTGAACTCTCAAGCATTAGGTCCCAAGTTCAATCCCCAGCAGCACATGTATTAGAGTGATGTCTGGTTCTTTTTTTCTCTGCTATTTCTCTTATTTTTAATTTATATTATTATTGTTACCAGAGCACTGCTCAGCTCAGGCTTATCGTGGTGTGGGGGGACTGAACCTGGGACTTAAGAGGCAAGGCATGAGAGTCTCTTTGCATTTGCATAATAACCATTATGCTATCTACCCCGCTCCCTATTTTTCTTATTAATAAGTACATAAAAATCTTTTTAAAAATACATAAATATCAGCCACCAAGGGAACCACAAAGATAAGCAGAACCTACAACTTGCAAGTCTGAGGCCCCAGCTGTATCCCAAGCGCCACCATAGGCCAGAGCTCACCGGTGGGTGCTCTGGCTACTCAATATACTGTCAATAAAGACACAAAATAATAGCTGTTAGGATCTTTATTACAAGGAGCTGAACAAGCACCTTATGAGTGGCAAGGCTGAGTGAGAGTCACCCAGTTCTGCTGGCTCTGAAGACTGGAGGGACGCTATGTCACTATGGCCATGCCAAAGCGCACCTGGACTTGTGCTCAGCAAATGGTCTTTGAATGAATGAATGAATGGGGGAGCCACCCACACCCTTCTCCCAAATCCCACAGCTTGGAGCTCTGCCTGACCTGCACAGGATTCAGCCCCATGGCACCATCCCAGGGGAGCCCCCAAAGCCTGCAGCTGTGCCCATCCAGCTGCATGGACCCCTGGAGGGGCAGCGGGGTTGAGGGCAGGGCAGGGAGCAGGCACAGTGTCTGGGGGTCCAGGAGGGGGGACCTCCACGGGTGTCCCCTCCTGGGGCCACTGGAGGGGTGGGAGGCTCCAGTGTCCTTAATAGGCTTTGGTCTCCATGGAAACCTGGGGACAGGGGGCGCGGGCGGGGGAGGGGAGGCTGACCAGTGGGAGCCGCCAAGTTCGGCGGCCGCTAAGCCTGAGTGGCAGCCATGGCGGCTGACCATTGTTCCCCCCTCTCGGCGGCGGCCCCTCGATCCGGGCGGGGGGACCCCCCACCCCCACCCCCACCCCCGCCCCCACCCCCGCCGCGGGGCCCTTGGCATTCCCGGCTGTCCCCCTCGCTCCCTGGCAGCCTATTCTGCGGCTCCCCCTGGCCTCCCCGGGCCGGTTTCACATGCCAACGCCGATTTAGGCCCGAACAAAAGACGCGGCCGCTGACGGCTTCTCCTGGGGCCCGGTTGCCATGGCAACGCCGGCCCCGGGGGCAGGCGGCCTCCAATCACAGCTGCTGGATCAGATTAGTGCGAGCTCTAATGCTCGGCGCTCAGACACAAAGACACCCCGCCGGAGCCGAGCGGGGCCTGCTGCTTCCCAGGAGCGCCCTTCCCTCTGGGGCCCGGCCCTGACCTGCCCTCCATCCAGGGCCCCGGGGCCCCTCGGGGGCGCCTGAGTCCCTGCCTCGCCACGGCCGGTTGGGGGCCGGGGATGGGGTGGGGTGGGGACCTCCCACCCTGAGTAGACAACAGGGGTCGGGTCTGCACACCCACTCGGTCCCCAGCCACTTTCTCTTTTGCTTTGATGAGGCTTAGGGGCCCCAGGACTAAGGAAGACCTCCCGGCGTCACCCCCCCAAATTTCAGGCTTGCTCCTCTTGTTGCCCTTGGTGATCACGTCACGTGCCTTTCTGGGGACACCTTATGGTCACATGGGTCACATCTATTACATAGACTGAATGGCCTAGAAACATTAGACACCTGAGAGCCGGTCTCCAGGACCTGGTTAGGATTGGGGGCGGTGATCTCTTCGGTCCGTCTCTCCCAACATAGAGGACTATGGTGCTCTGTACCCCTTCCCAGAGCCCACCTGTGCAGGCAGGGTTCTGGGTGCCTTTGGGAGCTGTATTTATTGCCTCCTTATCATACCCACCAGGAAGCAGTGGGGGAAGGCACAACCGCCCTGGCCTAGACAGGTGCAAGCTCCCAGGAGTGTGTGTGTGTGGGGGGGGTTTTGCACTGGATGGAACCGGAGTGCAGCCTCCCTCAGGAGAGGGAAGATAAGCAAGAGAAAAAACAGGGGAAGGGCAACGACAGGGACAGCCATTGTGCGGCTTCTCTCCCTGGGGGATGTGGTCACCGCTCAAGGTTCACAGGAGCCTGAGCACTAGGGTGGCCTGGCCTCACCCCTAGAAGGCCCCAGAGCTCCCTTCCCTCGCCTGCCAGCACCCCCTCGGCAATGGCCAGTTCTCCAGGCCTCACCCAGGCCTGGGAAACACCCCTGCCACCCAGCAGCAAGCACCCTCCAGTTGTGACCCACCTTCCCAAACTGCTCGAAGTACTGTTTCACGTCCTCCACCGTGGTGTTCACCGAGAGGCCCCCCACAAAGACCTTCTTCGTTCGAGTCACCATCTGTCAGGAAGGATAGTGGGCATCTGAATCCCGTGGCCTGCTGCCACCAACAGGGGCTCCAGCCCTCCTGCCAGGGCGCCAGCTGACGAGCTCTCTGTGGCCCCAGCTAGTCGGAAGGAACCCCAAGGTCCCCCTTGGACCCCTGCCTCCAGACCTGTCACAGGCAGCTGTGCACCCCACACCCTGGCTGCCTGCTGTGTGCCCACTCCCGCCTCCCTCTCCAGCATCTGTGTCCACCAAGCAAGCACCTTCCTGAAGGGCCAGCACAGGGAGGGAGGCGAGTTACTCAGACTCAAAGCCCACCTCAGGGATCCATCCCCCAGAGGCTAAGGCCCAGCATAGGACCCCCAGCACTCAACAGTGACATTTCCCTCCTCGACCTCCTCCCAACTCAACCTCTGGCAGCCCCATGATCCTGGTCCTGTTTTAGGAAGAACACATGGTCCTAATTACCCCAGGAGCGCATGGCTAATCCACGGCAATTCCCAGCCCCATCCTAACACTAAAGCACCTTCTGTCACCAAACTGCTTAATGGAATTAACCCAATTCCGACCATGTGCTCCCCGGTGCAGCTTCCTCCGAAGACCTGCTCTGTAATTGCTTTCAGGCCCTCTGCTGGACCCTTCCAGAGATGCCCCTTTCCTGTCTCCTCAGTCCAGCCCCTCTGCCTTTGCCCTTGGCAGCAACTGAGCACCATGCTGAAATCCACAGGCCTGAGAGAGTCAAGAGGTCTGTTTCCCATCAGCCCCTTCAGGGAAGGGGGAGAGTGAGACCTCCTGGAGAGAGACCTGGTCCTGGGACACACAACTCAAGAAGCCCTGTTCTCCCTTGACCACATACAAATAAAGCTCTGTTAGGGGCCGGGCGGTGGTGCACCTGGTTGAGCACACATCTTACAGCGTGCAAGGACCCGGGTTCAAGCCCCCAGTTGCCACCTGCAGGGGGAAAGCTTCACAAGTGGTGAAGCAGTGCTGCAAGTGTCTCTCTGTTTCTCTCTCTATCTCCCCCTTCCTCCTCGATTTCTGGCTGTCTCTACTCAATAAATAAAGATAATAATAAGAAAAATAAATAAATAAAGCTCTGTCTAGCTGCTCTGTGGGGCCTGGAAGAGTCTCAGGCCCTGCCATGTGCCAAGAGCTTCTGGGGCTCCAAAGCTCAAGTGCCCAGAAACCCCTTTCCTACCCATCCAGAAAAGCTCATCAGAAAGAAAAAACGGGGAAAAAAAAGAAAAAGAAAAACTCATCAGAGCCTCAGGAAAGAAAGTACACATAGGAGGGCGGCAGCAGTCACCCAAGTTGAAAGACATCAGGTGACCAACTTCACGGTTCCTTCCCCTCTGCAAGCCCTGTTCCCCAGGGGGAAAGGAGGTGACCAGAATGAGGAGGAATCAGAGGCATCTCCCTGCCTGACTCTAGCTCAACCTCAGGGGGTCTGTTCTGGACTTGACACCTTGAGAGCTGGGCGCAGAGGCTGTAAGCTCTGAAGTCGGAATTTAACTCAGGGTCTGAACTGTACCGGCATTAAATATAAGATACTGAGTCTCTTGAGTGTTACGCTTCTTCTCCCAACACATGAAGACCCCGCCAGAGAGTCATAATGTATCCAACCCACAGAGCAAGCGTATCAATGAACTCCTGCTACTTTCTGGTCCAGAATGGTCCCAACAGAAAACCCAGAAGCATCTTTCCCAGAAGGGGTTGCTGGGAAAATCACTGTCTGTGGACACAGAGCTGCTTCCTTAACCAGACACACTTACCTTAGGCTGTGCTCGTCGAGGAAAGGCCACCTTAGGATCAATCTGAAACAGAAAGAAGCAGAAGGAGCCTTGGTTATCACGCTTGCCATGGCCAGACCACCCAGTCTTCAGCCCTGGACTTCTGGAACTTGAGGTGACAGAAACCAGTAGGGCTGTGGGAAGGAGAGCACAGTGGGTTAAGCATCTAGGCACTCAAGTCAGGCTGCTGGCTCTGCATCCCACCTAACTCTGCTCCGCTGCTGGGAGACCTCTGGGTGAGTGACTTAACCCTGGAGAGACTCCTCTGCAAAATGGACAAATGGTCACATCTGCCCCCAAGGGTTGTCTGAGGTAAAAACTTCCAGAATGCTCCTTAGGATATATGGTTCACAGCAACAACTAGAGAAGTTGGGTCCCTGGTCTACAGAGGGCCTCCCCCACCTAACTGACTTCCCAGTCATGTGAACCTGACTTTGGAGGCACAGAAAGGCTTGGAGAGAACAGTTCACAAACTTCTAGGAGCAGGCTAAGTCTCTCCAACACTCTAGGCCTCCGACTGCCCTCTCTGAAGCTCCCAACTAACTTGGCTAGGAGGGAGGGTTAGCTGGGGGCGAGTTTGGTGGCACACGAGGACGTGAGACTAGACCTGTGATCTGTGTATAAACATATGAACAAGAGGGAGAGACACCAGATCTCTACCTCCCAGGAAACCTCACTTGTCTCTGTCCTTGGTGTTCTCATGCAGTGGTGGGGATCAGACCCAGAGCCTTGGACATGGAAGGCAGGCACTCCACCACTGAGTCACCTCCCCGGCTTCCTGGGAGCCTGGCAACTAGCCCCACCCCTCTGAGCCTCAGTCCCCTCATCTATGGCGTGGGGACCATCATGCCTTCTTTTCCTAAGGGCAGCTATGGGGAAACCACAGGAGATAAGATGGGCAAAATCGGCCCTTTGTGAAGGGCCCTTCACTGCACAAACAAAGGTGTTATTACGCTGGGTCACCTTTGCCCTCGGCTGAGGAAAGCCCAGAGGGAGAAAAGCAAGAGACACCTTGGTTCTCCTGAGTCCCTCTGGGATCCATAGACTGGGGTCCACTAACCTACACAGAACCAACCAGGGTGAAGCTAGGGTCTTTCAGAATCTCTGGCCACCCCCACGGGTGGAAACCCCTCAGAAGCCCACCACCCAATGGCAGAGAAGAGCTATCTTTTCCCGAAGTTCACAACTCAACCTCGTTCCAGACAGCTGATCTCTGTGCGTGTGGTTCCCTCCCACAGCCTCTTCCCACAGAAAGGGTCCCTCCAAAGTCCACACAGGAGCCAGTCTCTGGGACACCCCAGGAAAATCAGACTGCCCAATCCCCTGTGTGAAGGCGGGGTTCCAGACATACTCTTCCTTTCACTCCTTTCAATCCTCCCAGCGGCAGTGTCCCCAGCCATCACCACACACCCAGACAGTCCTCCTGGAAGGACCCCGATGGGCAGATGGTCCCTGCAGACCCACGCACACCACGTCCCTGACACACCCCACCTCCACTGTGACTCACAGCTGGCAACATAAATAAAACCCAACAAGTAAATAAAAGGTGAAAGTCAGAACCCAAAATAGACTCACTCCCCACAACAAACCTCCCTCCTACCCCACCCTTCCCAGGCTCAGGGAAGCCAAACACAGAGCCTGCGCCCTTCTCCCAGTTGCAGAAGCAGAAGGATGCCCGTCTGTCTCACTCTCCTTCCTCTTCTGTCTCTGTTCCCCTTCTCAATCTTCCATACCCTCGGCCCAGGGGACCCCAGACCCAAGCCCTAAATCTTGCTTCCTGAGCGCCAAAAGCCACCCATGCACTCTGAGGACAGGGGCCGGCAGAAGAGCAGGCAGCTTGATGGGAGATAATCACCAAAAACAATAGGCCACTGTCTCCCTGTTCCCAGCCTGGGTCACTCAGTCTGCGCCAAGAAGATCCTTTCAGAGCCGGCAAAGTTGAGGCCTGGCCTCATTTGCTCATTACTGCAAGCGGGAGTGGGAGCCACTGGGCAGAGATAACAGGAGCTGGGACAGGCGGTGATTTAACGAATTCTTGGGCACAACCAGCTATTGTTGCAGGTAAACAGGAGCCAGGGACTGACCCAAGCAGGAGGCCCAGGGCAGGGGTGGAGCAGAGAGAGAGAGAGAGCTCACTGTGCTTGAGGCCCCTGGTAGAGGGGTCACCTCCAGTCCAGAGTGGGCCCCTCCTCTGACTTTGCTGTTTTTCCCCCTTCCCCTGGAGTTAGGGCCTTGGCCAGAGCCCCTGCAGAGTCCTGAAAGCTGGGGTGCAGGGGGACATGGGCAAAAATCTCCAGGAGTTCAGAGAGCAAACATGCAGCTTCTCCCAGGGCCTGGCCCTCGGGAGGTGGGTCACTTCCAGCCCCGGCTGAAGGAGGTCTGAGTCTTGTACACAAAGCCAGAAGCTCTTTGATGAAAAGTCGGGGGGGGGGGGATGGTGGTGGTGGTATAGATGTACTCTGCCCTCGGTCTGGAATTGGGGGCTGGCGATTGCAGAGTCAAACAGTATAATAGAGTTCAGTGGAGCCACAGGGTGGGTCGCTGCAGCCCTGACTCACCCCAATTTGGGCCAGGGGAGGGCCCCTGCCCCACCCCAAGCTCCAAGATTAGTATTTAGAGAGGGGGGGTGGTAGCTGCCTCTCCCTTCACCAGTACTGGGCATCTCCCCTCTCCCCTCACCAGGCAGGACAGGGCATCTCCCCTCTCCCCTCACCAGGACAGGGCATCTCCCCTCCCCTCACCAGGACAGGACGCCGGGCATCTCCCCTCTCCCCTCACCAGGACAGGGCGCCGGGCATCTCCTCACATGCCTGGCATTATCCTCCTCCCCTCGGCCCTCAAGTCCAGGGACAAAGTTTCAGAGCATGGCAGCCCATCCGCTCAGGCAGCTCCCTCGGGCCTAGCGGACCCCGTGTCCCCAGAGAAGGATGCTGCCCCTCTCTCCCGACCACCTTCCTCTCCCCAGGACCCCCACGGCCCGAGGGCCACTCACTGTTTTGGAGTCGAGCTCGTGCCGCGATTGCCCCAGCACCTTATCCACCCCCGCCTGGTCCATGAAAGTGACGAAGCCGAAACCCCTGCGCACCGAGTGGAGGGAGGCAGATGGTTACCAGGCAGAGCGGGGTGCGGGGGGGGGGGACCGGGCGCGGGGGCGGGGTGAGGGGCTCACCTTGATCTCTTGGTCAGGGGGTCCCGCATCACCAGACACTCCTTCACCTCCCCGAACTGACCGAAGTACTCGCGCAGCCCTTCTGCAACCACACAGCCGCCTTCTCACCCGCCCGGGCCCCACGCCGCCCCCCGCCCGGCACCCCGCCCCGCACCCCGGCACCCCGGCCCCGCCGAGCGCGCGGCCCCCTGTGATCCCCGAGCCGCCTGGCCGCCCCCGCGCTCCCCGCCGCCCGTACTCCCGGGCCTCCCCCCCCCCCGCCAGCTTCGCCGGCTCCTGGGCAGCCTCGGGGCGCCCACCGGGGCCCCAGGAAGCCGCGGGCCGAGCGGGGCTGAAGGGGAACGGCCCCGGCCGGGTTCCCGCCGCTCCGGGAGCCGCCTCACAAAAGTTTGAGCCGCAGGTGCGAGTGGAGTTGGCGCTGCCGCCGGCCGGGCCCGGGGCCCCGGCCAAGCCCCGGCGCCCCCCGAGCCCCTCCACGCCCCCCCCTCCGCCCGCCAGGCCGTGCGCGCTCGCCGATCGCCCCGCGCGCCCGGGGTCCCCGGGCGGGGCGTGGGGAAGGGCGCGGGGGCGGCCGGGGGCGGCCGGGGTCAGCGTGGCGCGGGGCCGGGCCGGGGGTCCGGTTCCGGGGGGCGGGGGGCGCGGGCTGCCCCTGCGGGCGGGCGGGCTCACCCTGCGTGGTCTGCCAACTGAGTCCCCCGATGAACATCTTGCTGCGGGAGGAGGAGAGACACAAAGGGCCCGCGTGAGCCGGGCGGCGGGGCGCGGGGGGCGCGGGGGCGCGGGGGGCGCGGGCCCCGGGGAGGCCCGGCCGGCCCGCATCGGCCATGTTGGCGGGGCCGGGGCGAGCGCGGGCTGGGCAGGCCGGGCGGGCCGGGCGGGCCGTACCAGGGGTCGTGCGGCGAGTCCGGGGAGGCGAGGCCGGGCTGGGGCGCGTCAGTCTCCATCGGGAGCCGCGGGCGGCGCGGGCAGCGGAGCGGCGGCGGCGGCGGCGGCGGCGGTGCTCGGCGCGGGGCAGATGAGGAGCGCGGCGAAGGGGGCCGGACGGACAGGCCATGCTGCCCCCTCCCCCGACCCCGCTCGGGCGGGCGGGCGGGGACGGCCGAGGGGAGGGCCCGCCGGGGGCCGACCTGCCGGCTCCTCCCCTCGCCGCCCTGCGCGCATAAAGCCCGGCGCCCGCCCGCACCCCGGCGCCCGCGGAGCCGCGGAGGCGGCGGCGCCCGGACCCCGCTCCCCGCTCCCCGTTCCCGCCGGGGTCCCGCCTGGGCCGCGGGGCCCCGGGGGCTGGGCACCCGAACCCGGGGGAGGCCGGGACCCGGGCGCGGCCGCCACCCCCCACCCTCCGCGGCGCGGGGGCCGGGCCGCGGGAACGCCCTCCCCGAATGAAGCGCTCCCCGGTGCCTTCAAGGTAGCTCGGATCGGGGGTCCCCACCCAAGTCCTGCTTCTCAGTCCAGGCTACCCAGCGCTTACGAGGCCCCCGGCGGGCCTGGGTCGGGAGGGAGATAGCCCCTCACGGTCCCACTGGTGAGACTTCCCCCCACCCCATTCACCCAGTTTCCTCCAGCCTAGTAGTGGCCCCCAGCCCCCTATCCAGCTTGGGGTACCCTCTCAGTGCCTCGCGTCCCGAGTTGGGAACCTCCATCAGCACCCCACTAGAAACTGGCAGACCCCCATTCCTCCTTAGCTAACTACTCGAAATCCTTGCTGTCTGCAGGAAACCCCTTTTCCCGACCAGGGTCCCCAGCTTGCCTGCCCCCCCCCCCCACTGTTCTCCTCACTCTCCGCCGCACTCTGGCCAAACCCCTCGTACTTGGGTCTGCATTCAGGAGACCGGTCCCAGAAGTTCGCTGCCCGCCCCCACCACCACCACCCCAAGGCTGAGGGAGAGGGCAGGGACCCCTGACGGCAAAGTCCCCAGGTTAGGAGCCCAGCTTAGCGCTGGTACTTTCACTCCACATACTCACCCACTCAGCCAAACCCTTCTCTCTCTTTCTTCTCCCCTCCCCTCCCCAAAATTGAGTGACCACCCTCCACAGGATTGGAAGGACCAAAGCCTCTTGCCTTCTTGGAGCGACTTCTGGGTCCATTTCAAGCCATCTCCATTGCCTCCAAGAAGGCAAAGGTCTCCTCCCTTCCCTCCTCCTCCCCTCGTCCCCATCTCTGAGCCCTATTCCCGCCCCCTGTAGCCACCCTGTGAACTCTCCCCTGGAGGAGCCTTGAGGAAGGGCGTTCTGGATCACCTGAGCCAGGGGGTGTTCTCCTTAAACCCGCCACACCGCACCCCCAAGCCCATAACCTCTTCTCCAGATCCCGGTGGAAGTCACCCAAGAAGGGGTTAAGGTAGGACGCTAAGACATCCTGGGGGACTCAGCTACAGGAGTCCCTCTCTCCCAGCACCTCTGCCCTCCTTAACTCCAGCCGGTGTGACCCAGTGACAGTGCGGGGAGGAGTCCCTTGCTGCTCACCCTGACCACCCTGACCGCCACCACTCACCCAGCCACCTTTTACTACCCCGTCTCTCCCACACCTGCCACCCATATAAGAACATGAGAGACTTGGGGGCCTTCTGGGAACGCTCAGCAGGTAGATCCTGCCACCACCACCACCACCCCCCCTCCCCCCGTGTGCAGAGCACCAGAAACAAACGTGCCTTTTCCTGTTTCTAGGGGAAAGCTGGCACCCGCTGGGTCCCCCAGTTTCTCAACATCCCCTGAACACTGGGTGGAGGACACCCCATAGAGGGCACTTCTCACATCACAACACGAGCTGGAACATAGGTGTGTGCTGGGGAGACACAGCAGGTCACACACCAGTGTCAGGAGACCCAACTATTGGTTTGAACTTCAGGTCCCTTGGTGGAAAATGGGCCCCTTGGGGAGGCTCGAGGAAAGGGAACCTCAACTTTCCCAGGCATTGGTTTGTGTGCTGGTGCTATTGGGCAGGTGGCTTGGAGCATAGGGAGTGGCTAAGGGTCATCTGTCCAGTGCCAACAAGCCAGTGTGAGCAGTGGGTTGAGACAGGTTTCTTGTACCAAAGAGGAGGCGGCTGCTGGTCCATGCTTGGCTTGTAGCTCCGGACTGTGCGTGCGGGTTGGACTTTACTTCCTCCTGAAGGTTCATCTGAGCCTCCCTGCTCCAGTCCACTTTGTGCACAGTGGGGGCAGCGAGCCGTTCAGGGGTAGCCCTCGCAGGACAGTGCCACTGTGAATGCTTGGGCTTCACAGTAAATGGAGTCTCTCAGTGGTATTAAGGAAAAATGATCTTGAGAGCAACTGGCCCAGACTCCAAAATTAGGAGATTAAGAGGATGCAGCTCTAGCTCTTTCTGCCTAGTGCCGCACACTGAGCATCACTCAGCAAATTAAAGAGCAATTTGCTGTTTGGGTTTTTTTTTTTTTTAATCCTTTTGAGAAAGACAGCCTGCAAATGGCATTATAGCCAAGCACCGGATACAACTGTACATTGATTCATTCCACAAATATTTACTGATTATCTGCTACCTACTGGAGCCCATCTAAAGTGCTATTGCCCTACACCTGCTTTTGTGAAGCTTGTTTGCTAGAGGGAGGCATCAGGTAACAGTAACAAGCAAGTAGATAGACAGATAGATAGAAGGAAGATACAGAAATGAATGTTAGATGAAATGTTAAATGAAATGTTAGATGAAATGAAATGTTTGGCTTAAGTGTGACAAAGGAGAAGTAGGGAAGGGGAGACTCACAGGGAAGGATTGATACACAACTTTGTATCTGGAAAATTATCATAGGGAAGGTGACTTCTTTGCAAAGAACTAAAAAGGGCTCATTATTTGTGTTAGCCAGAATGTTTAAGTGGAAAGTCTGCATCTCTTGAGTGGACTGATAACTGATAATCATCATTTGATTTTCTCTGCTTTCTTAAAAGAAGGATTTGTTACTGATAACGGGGGCTGGGGGGGGGGGGGGACTAGAACATCAATCCATGCAATCAAACTCTGGATCTCATGCCTATACATTCAGTGCTCCGGCCACTGTGCCACCTTCTGGGCCAAGACTTTCACTGCTCTCAAACACTGGCCCCCAAACCTTAATGTACAGATCACACACACACATGCACACAAAAACACCCAGTGATTTTTTTTTTTTTGTAGACTCAGGGTAGACAGGGGATTTCTTTGACATCTATATTTTTAAGCAAACACTTCTATCAGATGATAAGATAGGTGAGGTTTCCCATGGGCCATCCTTGAAGAAACATTGACAGCAACAACAAAATTAAAGGTTAAGTTCCAGTCCATGTAGTTTCGTATTCCACTGTGTTCTCATTCTTTGAAAATGCAGTACCCAAGCAAATCCCTGGATTACCCAGAACATCCCATTTCTTGTCCATGCAGAAGGGAAAATTGATTGTAAGCTGCTTAGGAGCCAAACATTTATAATGTCTGTTTTACTCTCTTCTCCCCCTTTGCCTTAAAATGTCTCTATATTTCCCCCCAAAATTTATGAAGGAGATTGGTGGAGGTGCAGAGAGCACTTGACTGAGAGTCCAGAGTCACAGGTTGTTCCTGGACCTGCCACTGTTTCTGTGAGTGGATCTCGGGTTGTGCCACTCCGAGCTTCCAGTGACTCTCAGCTGCTACAAGACTTAAGTGAGATCACATTGTGGACGCACCTTAAATGTTTAGGGCACTATGGAAAAGTCCAGAAGCTGTGTGATTGCAGTCCTGCATTCAGTTACTTTGGTCCAGTGACACAGCACAAATACAGCTCAGGGGAACAGGACTGAGGACCCTCAAGTCTACCCTCACATAATCAACTGATTTTTTTTAAAGATTAATTTTATTTCATAAAAGATTGACATAAGGGCCGGGCAGTGGTGCGCCGGATTAAGTGCACATAGTACTATGCGCAAGGACTCGGGTGTGAGCCCCAGGTTCAAGCCCCCACTCCCCTCCTGCAGCAGGAATGCTTCATGAGCAGCAAAGCAGGTCTGCAGATATCTGTCTTTCTCTCTCCCTGTTCATCTCCCCCTTTCCCTCTCAGTTTCTCTCTGTCCTATTCAATAAAATAAAAAATAAAAAACAAAGAAGGCCACCAGGAGTGGTGGGATTGGGCCCTCCTCAATCGCTATCGAACAGGCCATGGCCGGTGTGCCGCTATGTTCCATCGCTGGGGAGCCAGAGACGACCCGAACTGCCCCTGCGGCTCCAGACAGACTAGGACCCACATAGTCAACGACTGCCACCTCTCCAGATTCAAAGGAGGTCTCGAAACTTTCCATCAGCCTCAACCTGACGCTGTTGACTGGCTACGGAAGAAGGGCAAATGCTAGGAGAAGGAGAAGGAGAAGGAGAAGGAGAAGGAGAAGGAGAAGGAGAAGGAGAAGGAGAAGGAGAAGGAGAAGGAGAAGGAGAAGGAGAAGGAGAAGGAGAAGGAGAAGGAGAAGGAGAAGGAGAAGGAGAAGGAGAAGAAGAAGTAGTGCTGGCACCAAGCCCCAGTGATCACCCTGGAGGCAGAATATGGATCCAACTGTCAACGCCCATGTTCAGCAGGGAAGCCACTCTAGAAGCCAGACCTTCTGCACCCCGTAATGACCCTGGGTCCATGCTCCCAGAGGGAGAAAGAATAGGAAAGCTATCAGGGGAGGGGATGGGATATGGAGTTCTGGTGGTGGGAATTGTGTGGAGTTGTACCCCTCTTATCCTATGGTTTTTGTTAGTGTTTCCTTTTTTCTTTTTTAGATTTTATTTATTTATGAGAAATATAGGAGGAGGGAGAAAGAACCAGACATCACTCTGGTACATGTGCTGCCGGGTATTGAACTCAGGACCTCATGCCTGAGAGTCTGATGCCTTATCCACTGCACCACACAAGTGTTTCCTTTTTATAAATAAATTTTTAAAAAAAATCAATATGAGAGAGAGAGAGAACTGGAGTATCACTCCAGCAATATGTGGTGCCAGGGGTTTAAGTAGGAGCATCAGGCATGCAAGTCCTACACTCTACCAGCTGAGCTATTTCTCTGGACCATACAACTGATTTTTGGTAAGGGTAAGAATGTAATTCAATGGAGTCGGGCTCTAGCACAGCGGGTTAAGCACACGTGGCGCAAAGCACAAGGACCGGCATAAGGATCCCAGTTCAAGCCCTCGGCTCCCCCCCTGCAGGGGAGTCGCTTCACAGGCGGTGAAGCAGGTCTGCAGGTGTCTGTCTTTCTCTCCCCCTCTCTGTCTTCCCCTCCTCTCCATTTCTCTCTGTCCTATCCAGAACGACGACATCACTAACAACAACAATAATAACTGCAACAATAAAACAACAAGGGCAACAAAAAGGGAAAATAAATGAATAAATATAAAAAAATTTTTAAAAAGAATATAATTCAATGAGAACTGAACAATCTCTTCAATAAATGTTGTCAGGACAACTGGACATACAGGTGCAAAGGGTTAAGTTGCACCTCTACCTTTAAAAGATTTCATTAAGAAAGAGAAAAGAGGGTGAGGGTAGATAGCATAATGGTTATGCAAAGAGACTCTCAGGCATGAGGTTCCAAAATCTCAGGTTCAATCCCCCGCACCACCATAAACCAGAGCTGAGCAGTGCTCTAGTAAAAAAAAAAAAAAAAAAAGTAAGTAAAGAGAAAAAACAAACTACAGAAAAGAAGACATATTTTGCGAATAAGGGACTTGTATCTAGGATATATAACGAAGCATACAACTCAACAAGAAATATAAATAAGTGGAGGCAGGTAGCATAATGGTTATGCAAACAGTCTCTCATTCTTGAGGCTCTAAGATGCCAGGTTCAATCCCCCACATCACCATAAGCCAGAGCTGAGCAGTGCTCTGGTTAATATATATATATATATCCAACTGAAAATGGGCAAAGGACCAGAATGATCATTTCCCTAAATAAGATACATATGTCCCAGAAGCCAGACCTTCCACGTTCTGCACCCCATAATGACCCTGGGTCCATACTCCCAGAGAGTTACAGAAGAGGAGAGCTATCAGGGGAGGGGGTAGAGGAAGAGGAGAGCTCTGGTGGTCGGAATTGTACACCTTTTTTCCTATGGTCCTGTCAGTGTTTCCATTTTATAAATAAATACATTTAAAAATAATAATCCATGTAGGGAAAATAAATGTGACATATTTCAAATGGTGAAAAAGAAAAAGATACGTATGTTCAACCTCACTAGCCATTAGGGAAATGCAAATCAGGGGCTGGGTGGTAGCACACACATATTACCCAGGTTCAAGCCCCGGCTCCCCACCTGCATGGGGTCTGCAGTGAAGCAGTTCTACAGGTGTCTGTCTTTCCCTCTATCTCCCTGTCCTCTCTCAATTTCTCTCTGTCTTATCTAATTAAAAAAAAAAAATAGAGGGCCAGGGGTAGATAGCATAATGGCTATGCAAACAGACTCTCATGCCTGAGGCTTCGAAGTCCCAGGTTCAATTCCCTGCATTGCTGTAAACCAGAGCTGATCAGTTGGGATGCATTGGATCGACCTTCTCGTGGTGCATCCCGTGAGTACCCATTTATTGGGGAAACTGACGATCCTTCCTAGCCGACTGAATCCACATGGATCCCAGTCACTTTCAAAGCCAGCAACAAGCAGACATCAGGCTCAACCTGACGCTGTTGACTGGCTACGGAAGAAGGGCAAACGCTAGAAGAAGAAGTGCTCTGGTTAAAAAAAAAAAGGGGGGGGGGAATGGCCATTGGGAGTAGTGAATTCATAGTGCTGGCACTGAGCCCCAACAATAACCCTGGTGGCAATAATAATAATAAAAAGGGAAATTCGGTGGCTGGGCAGTGGCACAGTGGGTTAAGCACATATAGTACAAAGCACCAGGACCTGCATAAGGATCCCAGTTGGAGCCCCTGGCTTTCCACCTGTAAGGGGGTCACCTCACAAGTGGTGAAGCAGGTCTGCACATGCCTACCTTTCTCTCCCCATCTCTATCTTCTCCTCTCTCTGTCCTATCTAATAAAAAAATAAATAAATAAATAAAGGCTGCCAGGAGCAGTGGATTCGTAGTAGAGGCTAAAAAGAAGCAAATCAAAACCATATATATATTACTTATATATATATATATATTACTTCATACTCACTGAGAGAACTATAATCAGAGAGAAATAATAAGCAGTGTTAAGGACCAAGGAGATAGCTCAACTAGTAGAGTGCATACCTTGCCATGCATGCAACCTTGGTTAGAACCCCAGAATCACATGGAAGGTACTGTGACACTGCAGGAACTCAGAGCTCTGTGAATATGTAAAATCCTAGCAAAATAAACACTCTCAAACTAAACAAGTGTGGTGGTCCAGTAAGTGGCGCAGTGGATAGGGCATTGGACTCCCAAACATGAGGTCCTGAGTTCGGTAGTACACGTACCAGTGTGATGTCTGGTTCTTTCTCTCTCACCTCCTATCTTTCTCATTAATAAATGAAGAAGGAAGTCGGGTGGTAGCGCAGTGGGTTAAGCGCAGGTGGTGCAAAGCACAAGGACAGGCGTAAGGATCCCGGTTCGAGCCCCCGGCTCCCCACCTGCAGGGGTGTCGCTTCACAAGCGGTGAAGCAGGTCTGCAGGTGTCTATCTTTTTCTCCCCCTCTCTGTCTTCCCCTCCTCTCTCTATTTCTCTCTGTCCTATCCAACAACGACGACAATAATAATAACTACAACAATAAAACAAGGGCAACAAAAGGGAATAAATATTAAAATATATATATAAACAAACAAGTGTTGCAAAGAACAGAGAAACCGAGACCTTTGCATATTGCTGATAGGGATGTAAAATGGTGCAGCTTTATGGAAAATAGCCTACAAGGAGCCCAGTTCAAGACCCCAGCTCCCCACCTGCAGGGGAGTCATTTCACAAGGCGTGAAGGTGAAGCAGGTCTGCTGGTGTCTGTCTTTCCCCCTCTCTATCTCCCCCTCCCCTCTCAATTTCTCTCTGTCCTATCCAAAAAAATTGAAAAAACGGCCACCAGAAGCAGTGGATTCCTAGTGAAGGTACAATTTCACTGCTACACACACCCCCGAGAGCAATGGAGACACAGATCCACACAAAAACCTCTACCTGCAAGTTAACTGCAGTGTTATTGACAATAGCTTGCCAGTGGAAACCGCCTAAATGTCCATCAGCTCCATACAATGGAGTATTATGGGACCATAAAAAGGAATGACGTTCTGACATGTGCTACAGCACAGGTGAACCTTGAGAACATTGTGCTAAATGAAAGGAGCCAGACACAAAAGGTCACAGTCTGTGATGCCATTTAGATGAGGTATCCACGTTAGCAAAACCCATAAAAGTGGGTTCCCGAGGGCTGGGGGAGTGGGGCTTGAGATACAGAGCTGAGAGGAAGTAAGGGATAACTGCTAATAGGCCCAGATTTTTAATCAGAGTCACAAAGATGTTTTAAGATTTGTGACAGCAACTAAGTGATTCTGTGAACATACCAAAAAAAAACAACAAAAAAAAAACTTTTGAGTTATATAATTTATATGGGTAATGTCATGGTATGTGAATTACATCTTAAAATTGTTAGCAAATGATGTTTATGCTGGGGGCGCCGGGCCGTAGCACACCCAGTACAAAGTGCAAGGGTCCAGCCCCCAGCTCCCAGCTGCGGGGGGAGGACACTTTATAAGCAGCAAAACAGGTCTGCAGGTGTCTATCTTTCTCTGTCCCTCTCCAGCTCCCCTTTTTCTCTCAATTTTTTTTTAAAGATTTTATTTATTTATGAGAAAGATAGGGGAGAGAGAGAAAGAAGCAGACATCACTCTGGTACATGTGCTGCCAGGGATTGAACTCAGGACTTCATGCTTGAGAGTCTAGTGCCTTAGCCACTGCGCCACCTCCTGGACCACTTTTTCTCTCAATTTTCTCTGTCCTGTCCAATAAAGTGGAAAAAATGGCCTCCAGGGGCAGTGGATTCGAAGTGCCAGCACCGAGCCCCAGCGACCCCACCCCACCTCATGCAGGTGGAAGCAGATCCTTGAAGCCACATCTTTGTGCACGGTGATGTGTGCACTCAAGCAGGTACACAACCACCTGGTCTGTCTTTATCACTACCCAGAAATTATTCGGTACTTTTCATAGTCCAGATACCATGCTAAACACTTTTCTTTCTTTTTAATTTATTTCTTTATTGGGGAATTAATGTTTTACATTCAACAGTAAATACAATAGTTTGTACATGCATAACATTCCCCAGTTTACCATTTAACAATACAACCCCCACTATGTCATTTATCATCCTTCATGGACCTGTATTCTCCCCACCCACCCACCCCAGAGTCTTTTACTTGGGGGCAATATGCCAATTCCATTTCAGGTTCTACTTCTGTTTTCTTTTCTGATCTTGTTTTTCAACTTCTGCCTGAGAGTGAGATCATCCCATATTCATCCTTCTGTTTCTGACTTATTTCACTCAACATGATTTTTTCAAGGTCCATCCAAGATTGGCTAAAAACAGTGAAGTCACCATTTTTTATAGCTGAGTAGTATTCCATTGTGTATATAGACCACAACTTGCTCAGCCACTCATCTGTTGTTGGACACCTGGGTTGCTTCCAGGTTTTGGCTATTACAAATTGTGCTGCCAAGAACATATGTGTACACAGATCTTTTTGGATGGGTGTGTTGGGTTCCTTAGGATATATCCCCAGGAGAGGAATTGCAGGGTCATAGGGTAGGTCCATTTCTAGCCTTCTGAGAGTTCTCCAGACTGTTCTCCACAGAGGTTGGACCCATTGACATTCCCACCAGCAGTGCAGGAGGGTTCCTTTGACCCCACAGCCTCTCCAGCATTTGCTGCTGTTACCTTTTCTGATGTATGACATTCTCACAGGAGTGAAGTGATATCTCATTGTTGTCTTGATTTGCATTTCTCTGACAATCAGAGACTTGGAGCATTTTTTCATGTGTTTCTTGGCCTTTTGGATCTCTTCTGTGGTGAATATTCTGTCCAAGTCCTCCCCCCATTCTAAACACGTTTCAGAGATTGTCCTACTTCAATCTGCAGCAATTCTACAATGTAGAAACAATTATGTGTTTATTTTACTAACCAAGAAAAATAAGTCTTAGACTAGGGAGATAGCATGATGATTATGTGAAAAGACAGTTGTGCCTGAGACACCAAAGATCCAGGGTTCAATCTCCAGCACTACAATAAGCCAGAGCTTAGTAGTGTTCTGGTAAAAGAGGGGGGGGGGATGTCAGGATGGGGAGTCAGGCGGTAGCGCAGCGGGTTAAGTGCACGTGGTGCAAAGCGCAAGGACCGGCACAAGGATCCTGGTTCAAGCCCCTGGCTCCCCACCTGCAGGGGAATTGCTTTACAGGCAGTGAAGCAGGTCTGCAGGTGTCTATCTGTCTCTCCCCCTCTCTGTCTTCCCCTCCTCTCTCCAGCTCTCTTTGTCCTATCCAACAACAAAGACATCAATAATAACAACAATAACTACAACGACAATAAAAAAACAAGGGCAACAAAAGGGAAAATAAATAAATATTAAAAAATTATCAGAATGATAGCGAGTGGAGGAGCTGAGACTGGAACTCAAGTCCGATGTCAGAATCTCCACCGCAAACCACTACATGATATTCAGTATTACCTTCCTGTTTCATGTATACACAGTGCACTTAGTAGAGATGACTCTGGACAGCTCTGCTACAGGAAGGGTTACTTCAGGACAGGATCTTTGTGCTAAGCCTCTTTGCAATCTCGTACACACACACACACACACACACACACACACACACACACACACACACCATCCTCAGGGTCAAACCTTAGATCCTTAAAAGTTAGTTGTTGGGGGTTGGGCGGTAGCACAGCAGGTTAAACGCAGGTGGCCCAAAGTGCAAGGACTGGCACAAGGATCCCAGTTGGAGCCCCCGGCTCCCCACCTGCAGGGGAGTCGCTTCACAGGCGGTGAAGCAGGTGTCTATCTTTCTCTCCCCCCTCTGTCTTCCCCTCCTCTCTCCATTTCTTTCTGTCCTATCTAACAATGACGACATCAATAACAACAACAATAATAACTACAACAATGATAAAACAACCAGGGCAACAAAATGGAAAAAAATGGCCTCCAGGAGCAGTGGATTCGTAATGCAGGCACCGAGCCCCAGCAATAACCCTGGAGGCAAAAAAAAAGTTATTTGTTAAGGGGCTAGGGAGATAGTATAATGGTTATGCAAAAATATTTAGCACTTGAGTCTCTAATGTCCCAGGTTCAATCCTCAGTAGTGCCAGAAGTCAGAGCTGAGCAGTGCTCTAGTCTTCCCCTCCTCTCTCCATTTCTCTCTGTCCTATCCAACAACAATGACATTAATAATAACTACAACAATAAAACAACACGGGCAACAAAGGGGAATAAATAAATAAATATATTTTTAAAAATCTTTAAAAAAAGAAGAAGCCTGTTTAACCGAGGAAGAAGCCAAGACTCAGACACCTACGATGACATGCTCAAGGTCACACAGCTGGCAAGTGTGTGGGGCTAGTCTAAGAAGCCTGTTCTGACTCAAGCATTATGTTACAATCTACAGCCCCGCCCAGTCTTTCCCCAGGTTGCAAAGGAATTAAACTATTCTGTGGGTCCAGCTGAGAACACCCACTGACTGTCCAGAGCTGCTGACTCTCCCACTTTCTCACTGTCGCTTCCAATGACAGCCACAGTCGGTTTGATGTGTTGCTGAAAGGAGGGATGCTTGCCCACATTTTATGTTTTCAGCATCTGAAGTCACCTCTCAGCTGTAATTAACCATGAAGTGAGTCTGGTCAATAAATAATGCCACAATTCTGGGGTGGAAGACAGAAATGCTCAGGACATGTTGCCTTTGTTTATTTATTTATTTTTTTCCTCTAGGTGTCTATTTTGGGAAACTGAAACTGCAGACCTGGAGGAGAGAAACCGCAGGTCTGTCGGTGGGGACGGTGGGGGGAGGGAAGCCAGGCTGGTGGATTTCAGTTACACTCCCGCAGGACACAAAAATGAGTAGGTGGCTAGAGGGGAGGGTCCCATCTCTGAGCTTTTACTGAGGGAGTGAAACACCCTTCTAGAGATGAGGCTTGCAGGGATCCTAAGGAACTCCTTTGATACCAGCGAATGTAGTTAAAAAAATAAAAAGGTGGTAAGAACAGGAGTCAGGAGCCTGAGATGCTATCTCTGACCTTGAGACAGGCACTCCATGCCCCATCTGAGTCCTAGTTTATTCATGGGCAGAAATGGAAGGTGGTCAGATGATTTCAGAGATGGGAAATTGGTTTCAGTTTTTCTATTGATTAGTAGTGGCTGAGATGAAGGTGGGGATGGAATTTTGTGACTGATTAGTCATGTCTGCCATGGGTGCAGGTGGTCTGTGGACAGTGAAAGAAAAGCCATGCGTTGGTCCTCCCTGCACAAACCCCACCAGCATCTTTACTAGTTCTGGTCTTTTACAGACTCTAGTACAAGAAGGGCAAAGACTAAGAGTTAAGCTGTCACCCCCAGGGGTCAGGCAACCATGGGAGGAATCACCAGGGTGGCTATGCCATTAAAGTAAAAATGCCTGCTGCAGTATGTGGAGCAAAAGGTCTGGCAGGGTGCGCGGCAAACCATAAACCATTAACTCCATACTGTTAACACGGGGGAGTTGCATATTGTGTGTTAGTGTATGTATGTATTTTTTTCCCCTCTGTATGGATTCTTCTCTTTCTGTCTTCTTCCTTGGGGTCTCTGGGGCTTGGTTCCTGCATGATGACTTCATAACTCCACCACTCCCAGTGGCCTTTTTTTTTTTTATGATAGAGACAGAGAGAAATAGAGAAGAGAAGAAGGGGCTGGGTGGTGGCACACCTGGTTGAGCACACACATCCCAGTGCAGCACGAGAACCCAGGAAAGCTCCGCCAGTCGTGATGCAGGCTGCAGGTGTTTCTGTCCCCTCCCCCACTCTCAATTTCTCTCTGCCTCTATTCAAAGTTAATAAATAAATATGAAAGAGAGAGAGAGAGGAGGGGAGAGTGAGAGGGATAGAGACCCTTGCAGCACTGCTCCACTGTTGATGAAATTTTCTCCTCCCCCCTCCATGTGGGAACCATGGGCTTAAACCTGGGTCTTTGCTCTTGGTAGTGTAAGCACTCTACTGGTATGCCACTGCCCTCCCCTGGATTCTTAATGATTCAGAAACACAGTAAAAATGATCTGTACAAGACTGTAGACTTTTCCAAGAATGGTTGTAGCAGCATTCTTTAAAATTGGTAGGAACTGTGGTCCGGGAGGTGGCGCAGTGATAAAGCTTTGGACTCTCAAGCAGGAGGTCCTGAGTTTGATCCCTGGCAGCACACAGTGTCAGAGTGATGTCTGGTTCTTTCTCTCTCCTCCTATCTTTCTTATTAATAAATAAATAAAATATTTTTAAAAAATTGGTAGGAACTGGAAACAATTCAAGAGTCCATCAGCCTGAGAATGGATCAACTATGAAATATTCATGCAACAGAATATTATGTAAAAATAAAAAGGGCCATACCATTGACAAACAAATTAAAAAAACATTATGTAGAACAAAATAAGGTAGCAACAAAATATGTATAAAGAAATACTTTTTTATTAATTTTATTTGTTTTTAAATATATATATATTTCCCCTTTTGTTGCCTTTGTCATTTTTATTGTTGTACTTATTATTGTTGTTGATGTCGTTGTTGTTGGCTAGGACAGAGAAATGGAGAGAGGAGGGGAAGACAGAGAGGGGGAGAGAAAGACACCTGCAGACCTGCTTCATCGCTTGTGAAGTGATCCCCCCTGCAGGTGGGGAGCTGGGGGCTCAAACTAGGACCCTTATACTGGTCCTTGTGCTTTGCACCATGTGCACTTAACCTAGGGCATTACTGCCCAGACCGCGAGAAACACTTTTTTCACATATATGTATCTGATACATATATAAAACACATGGTGTGGTCCGGGAGGTGGCGCAGTGGATAAAGCACTGGACTCTCAAACATGAGGTCCTAAATTCAATCCCTGGCAGCACATGTACCAGAGTGATGTTTGGTTCTTTCATCCTTCCTCCTTAATGAATAAAATGTTTTTAAAAAATAAATAAAAATAAAACACATGGTGTGAAATTCTGTATAAGGACCGCGTGCTATTCAGTTGCGCCATTGGAGCTCCTATGGCGTGAAATTCTGAAAGAGGCCGATCTCATCTATGGGGAGAGAAGCTCAAACAGTATGTCTTTGGAGGTAAAGGAGAAGATACTGACAGGAAAGAAAGAGATAATTTTAAAAAATATTTATTTATTTATTCCCTTTTGTTGCCCTTGTTTTATTGTAGTTATTATTGTTGTAGTTTTTGATAACGTCGTCATTGTTGGATAGGACAGAGAGAAATGGAGAGAGGAGAGGAAGACAGAGAGGGAGAGAGAAAGACAGACACATACAGACCTGCTTCACCGATTGTGAAGCGACTCCCCTGCAGGTGGGGAGCTGGGGGCTCGAACCAGGATCCTTATGCCGGTCCTTGCGCTCTGCGCCACGTGCGCTTAACCTGCTGAGCTACCGCCCGACTCCCAGAAAGAGATAATTTTTAAGTAATTTTTTTCCCCTATGTTTATTTCTTTATTGGATAAAGACAGTCAGAAATTGAGAGGAAAGGGACCGAGTGGTGGCACAGTTGACTGAGCGCACATGTTACAACTCTCAGGGACCAGGATTTGAGCCACCAGTCGCTATCTGCAAGGGGAAAGCTTTGCGAGTAGTGAAGCAGTGTATTAGGTGTCTCTCTCCATCTCTATCTCTTCTTCCCTCTCAATTTCTTGCTGTCTCTATCCAATAAATACATAGATATGATTTTAAAAATTAAAAACATATATTGTTTTCTGGAAGACAGGAGGACCTAATGGGGTTTGAATTGTTTGTTATATGGGAAAAAAATGTTACATATATACAAACTCTTGTATTTTATTTTACTGTTAACTATAAACTATTAATTCCCCAATAAAGAAATTAAAAAGAGGGCCGGGTGGTGGCGCACCTGGTTAAGCGCACGTGGCGACATGTTATAGTGTGCAAGGACCCAGGTTCAAGCCCCTAGTCCCCACCTGCAGGGGAGTAGCTTCACGAGTGGTGAAGCAGTGTTGCAGGTGTTTCTCTGTCTCTCTCCCTCTCTATCACCCTCTTCCCTCTCTATCTAATAAATAAATAAAAGATAATAAAAAATAAAAAAAAGAAATTAAAAAGAAAGAAACTGAGAAGAAAAGGGGAGATACAGGGAGTCAGGCGGTGGCGCAGCGGATTAAGCGCACGTGGCGCAAAGCGCAAGGACCAAAGTAAGGATCCCGGTTCGAGCCCCCGGCTCCCCACCTGCAGGGGAGTCACTTCACGGGCGGTGAAGCAGGTCTGCAGGTGTCTGTCTTCCCCTCCTCTCTCCATTTCTCTCTGTCCTATCCAACAACAATGACATCAATAACAACAATAATAACTACAACTATAAAAACAAGGGCAACAAAAGGGAAAATAAATAAATAAATATTTTTTTAAAAAGGGGAGATAGAGAGGAAGAGCTACAGAGAGACACCTGCAGCCCTGCTTCATCATTTACAAAGCTCTCCTCCTGCAGACGGGGACGGGAGGGGGGGTTCAAACCCAGATCCTGTGCATTGTAACATGTGCCCTCAACTAGGAGCACTACTACCTGGCACCAGAAAGAGATAACATTTCATGGTGAATTTTTTCCTCTTTCTCTCTTTCTTTCTTTCTTTCTTCCTTCCTTCCTTCCTTCCTTCCTTCCTTTCTTTCTTTCTTTCTTTCTATCTCTTTTCCTTTCTTTCTTTCTTCCCTTCCCCCTCCCCCCATCTGTAGGGCCTCTCGAATGTATGATTTCACCTCTGGGATGAGTTTTACAAAGTGGGATAGTACAAAGAGCAAAGGGAGGATACAATAGTGCCTCGGCTTCCCTTGGTGAGACAATGCTTCCATGTGCTATGCCAGGGGCTGAAGCCATGGTGCCCTAGCAGATGAGCTACCTTGCCAGCCCCAGTTATTGTAATGAAGATGTGTATGCCACTGCCATCCGACAGGAATCTGATGCAAAAGTCGAAGACATAACTCACAGGACAGAGCATTTGCCTTGCTGTGCCTGTGGCCCAGATTTGAGCCTTTGCACCACATGAGATTACCACAACACCAAGGGAAACTCCAATGTTATGGTATCTCTCCCTCTTTCTATCTCTCTCTATTAGAATGAAAAAGCAGACTGAAGTCAAGAGGTCCTGGCTCTGAAGAAATGAGAGAGAGAGAATGTAATACACAGCTGCAAATCACACATAATTTAAATGTTTCTTGTCACATTAAAAACAAAACAAAACAGAGAGTCGGGTGGTAGCACAGGGGTTAAGCGCACGTGGCACAAAGCGTAAGAACCCGGCATAAGGATCCAGGTTCGAGCCCCCCGGATCCCCACCTGAAGGGATGTCGCTTCACAGGCAGTGAAGCAGGTCTGCAGGCGTCTGTCTTTCTCTCCCCCTCTCTGTCTTCCCCTCCTCTCTCCATTTCTCTCTGTCCTATCCAACAACAACATCAGTAACAACAACAATAATAACTACAACAGCAATAAAAAAACAAGGGCAACAAAAGAGAATAAATAAATAAATAAATAAGACAGGCAAGTAAAGTGGTGTACGGTACCAAAGTAAAGGATTCTAGGGGAAACTTTCAGGTCCTGGTGCACGATGGTGGAGGAGAACGTAGGCTGAGGACGAGAGTATCTTGAAGAAAATTGAGAAATTTTACACATGTATCAAAAACTGTATTTACTGTTAACCACTAATTCCCCTAATTAAAAAAAATAAAGGAAATCAGGTAAGGTTGATTTCAGCAATATCTTCAAAATATTACATTTCAATATGTGAATAAAAAAATTGGAGAGTCCGGTGGTATCGCAGTGGGTTAAGCACAGGTGGTGCAAAGCACAAGGACCGGCTTAAGGATCCCGGTTCGAGCCCCCGGCTCCCCACCTGCAGGGGAGTCGCTTCACAGGCAGTGAAGCAGGTCTGCAGGTATCTATCTTTCTCTCCCCCTCTCCGTCTTCCCCTCCTCTCTCCATTTCTCTCTGTCCTGTCTAACAATGATGACATCAACAACAACAATAATAACTACAACAACAATAAAAAAATAAGGGCAACAAAAAGGAAAATAAATAAATAATTTTTTTTTTAAATTGGAGGGAGGTGCTGGGGCCTTGAGCATGCGTCATATTTCACTGTCCCTTCGCTCTTTTAATTTTAGACAGAGAGAGAGGGGCACTATAGCACCAGGGCAATCCCATGTGTTGCTCAGTCCACAAGCCTGGCAAGGTGTGTACCTCACCCAGTGAAGTGAGTCATATTCTAGCCCCATACAAAGTTACTAATCCTGTTTTACATTCTTTTATAGATTATTTGATAGACAATGCACACTTTGCATTATAGCACTTTTCACTTTATTTTACTTTATGTTTTATCATTTTTAACATCTTTTTCCTTTTTATTTATCTATTTATTCCCTTTTGTTGCCCTTGTTGTTGTAGTTATTATTATTGTCATTGTTGTTGGATCCGACAGAGAGAAATGGAGAGAGGAGGGGAAGACAGAGGGGGGAGAGAAAGACAGACACCTGCAGACCTGCTTCACCGCCTGTGAAGCGACTCCCTTGCAGGTGGAGAGCCGGGGGCTCGAACCGGGATCCTTAAGCTGGTCCTTGCGCTTTGCGCCACGTGTGCTTAACCCAGTGCGCTACCACCCGACTCCCATGTTTTATCATTTTATGGAGAAATTAGTTTTCAGTCCTCAGCACTGTATCCCGGCTTTCTAGTGTGTAGTGGGTGATCTGTAACTAGTAACAGTAAAGGCAGACTCTGACAACTTTGCTCAGGCCTTGCTGTCAGCTGCTTTTGGTAGAACACATCTGCCTGCTGCCATGTAACTCTCCCCTCCGTTGCCTTAGGACATTAGTTACGTTACACATAGCCCATTTTGCAGATCCGGAAACTGAGGCTTGGTCATGGGCCCAGGCTACTCTACCCAGCAGTGGCAAGGAAAGGGACTTCAATGTAGGTCTCCGTGGCTTCTGGCTTGCTATTCTTAGCGGCTCCCTCCACTGAAGCTTGCAAATGCTTTCCTTGCTTTTAAAGAAATTAATAAATAAGTGAAGAAGAAATAGAAATAAACAAATGAAAAAGAATAGCTTCAAGGTTAAGTCTATAAATAACATCACGCTTGCTCCCTGGCCTGCAGACGAGCTCTCCCGAGTGGAAGAGGAAGCGCTGGGGTTAATCGGGGCTGCAGGCCATCTTATCTCAATGCCCCTGGAAGGGGGCTTGGTGTAAGTGGAAATGTCACCCCATTGGAAGGGTCCCGAGGAGTTCAAGACAGGTGGAAAAGGTCTGCGTTCAGGAGCTTCTGATGGGCCCTGCTTACTTTATAGACAGACACTTCCAGATCCAAGAGAACAGCGGCAAGCCCAAGGTCACACTCCACCAGTGCCTGGTGGCTCCATCACTTCACTTCGCACTGAATCCATCAGGCGAGCAGGCCTCTCCCACCCGTTCCCAGATGGATGTCAGTGGGATCTAACCCGACTGAGCCTTGCCTCCTGCTCTCACAGACGTTATACACCAGAACGACAGATCACCTAAGCCGGAAATAAGAACCCTAAGAGACTTTATGAAACTCAAGGAAGAGAGAGTTCAGAAGCTCTGTCTGAGCACACATGTTGTCAGGTTCGGGTCTCCAGCCCCCACCTGCAGGAAGGAAGCTTCACAAGCGACCAAGTAGTGCTACAAGCATCTCTCTCTTTGCCCCCATCTCCGCTCCTCTTCCCTCTCAATTTCTTTGTCTCTATCCAATGAATAATAAATAAATTTTTTTTAAAATGTAAGCTGGCGAGCAAGGAGAAAGTAGCACTATGGTGCAGCAGAGTAGAAGCAGGGGAGCAGGTACCGGGAACCAAGACAGGAGCGCAGTGGGCTGGCTGAACTGGCCCATGGGCATGATGCTGCGTTCCATCAAGGACTACCTGGTACTGGCTGGAGCTGTGACACTCACAACTTTACATGCGCGATGTGTGTGTGAGGCCCTGGCTCCCAGGTCCAGCACCATAAGGGAGCCCCGTGGAGGGCAGAATGGTACTTTGTTCTCTCTCTCACTCTCTCTCCTATGTCTCTCTAGCTCTCCCTCACTCTCTAAAGTACATATATATATATCAGACAAAGAAATAGAGCAGCCTTGAAGGGTGACTCGGTGGTAGAGCACAGCATTTGCAAACATGAAGCCGAGTTTGATTCCTAACACCACACATGTCAGAGCAGTGCTCTGGTACTTTCTCTTGTTAATAAATAAGAAAATCAATTTTTTTTATTGGAATGGGGAGATGTCTTTTTTAAAAATTTCTTTATTGGGGAATTAATGTTTTACATTCAACAGTAAATACAATAGTTTGTACATGCACAACATTTCCCTGTTTTCCATATAACAATACAACCCCCACTAGGTTCTCTGTCATCCTTTTTGGATCTGTATTCTTCCCCCCACCCCCACCCCAGAGTCTTTTACTTTGGTGTGATACACCAGGGAATGGGGAGATGACATAAGGGTTATGCAAAAAGACTTTTATGCCTGAGGTTCTGAGGTCCCAGTTTCAATTCCCAGCACCACCCTAAGCCAGAGATGAGCAGTGCTCAGGTAAAACAAACAAACAAATAAATAAATCTTGGTGGTGTCACAAGTGGTAAAGTGCTGGAGTTGCCAGCGTTAAGTCCGGAGTTCACTCCTCGGTACCATCTGCGCTCTCACTTTCTCTCATGAAATCAACAAAACAACCTTTTTGTCATCACCAGGGCTTCACCACTCCAAGATAGCTTTGCCAGATATATATATGTATAGAGAGAGAGAGAGAGAGAGAAAACACCACAGCACTAAAGCTTCCTCCTGTACGGTGAGGACTGGACTTGATAAATAAATTTTATTTAAAAATAGGGCTGGAGAGAGAGCTTTAGATAGGGTGCAAGCCTTCCCACGTACCTGGTTCAAGCCCCGGGGAGGTGCTATGAGTCTAGAGGAAGCTCCGGGCTATAGTGTCTCTCCCTCCCTCTGTATCTCTATCTGAACGAAAAAGTGGCCTGGAGCAGTGGAATTGTGCATGTGAGAAGCCTGGTTCCACAAAAATGATAGTCAAATCAAATCAAATGAGAGAGAATGGTGCAATCATCTGTGTGCCCAACAAATACTCAATGTTTATTATTTTCTAGGGACAACCTGGGTTTTTTTTCCCTGGGACTATAGGCAGATACAGCACCCCCAGGTCTACCACTCTCCTCCAACACAATAGAGCAATAACAACAATAAGTAAAAAATTACCACTGATAACCTGCTTACAACCTACAAGGTGCTTTGGCTGGGTTTTCCTTAGAAGACAAGTGTTGTTAGTGTTGTTCACACACACACACACACACACACACACACACACACACACATCCAGGGAGATACATTTAATACCTTCACTTGTCAGAAGGGCAGGCCCAGACACAGAGAAGCTGTGTGGCATCTAAAGCCACACAGCAAAGAAACAGAGAAACAGCTCAAGGACCGGCATAAGGAACCCGGTTCGAGCCCCCGGGTTCCCCACCTGCAGGGGAGTCGCTTCCCAGGCGGTGAAGCAGGTCTGCAGGTGTCTGTCTTTCTCTCCCCTCCTCTCTGTCTTCCCCTCCTCTCTCCATGTCTCTCTGTCCTATCCAACAACGACGACATCAATAATAACTACAACAACAATAAAAACAAGAGTAACAAAAAGGAAATAAATAAATAAATACTTAAAAAGAAGAAACAGGAAAACAGGGAGTAGAGATTTGCACAGAGACAGGTTCCAAGGTTCCAACTACTCTTGTATTCAATAATTTCTGTTTTTTGTTTTGTTTTGTTTTGTTTTGTTTTGCTAGAGTGCTGCTCAGTTTTTGGCTTACAATGGTCCTAAGGGGTTGAACTTGGGACCTTGGAGCTTTAGGCATGAAAAGCTGAAACCATTATGCTGTCTCCCTAGTTTTTTTTTTTTTTTTTACCAGAGCATTGCTCAGCTCTGGCTTATGATGGTGTGGGGGATTGAACCTGGGACTTGAGAGCCTCAGGCATGAGAATCTCTTTGTATAATCATTATGCTATATCCTCACCCCTAGTTCCTTTTTTTAAAATGATATTTTCCATGAGAGAATGTGATGGACACACACACACACACACACACACACACTCAGAGTGTGTAAAGCATTGCTCCCCCATCGATGACGTTCTGATTCATTTTCTTTTTTTTTTTTTTTAAGATTATTTATTTATTTATTTATGAGAAAGATAGGGGAGAGAGAGAAAGAACCAGACATCACTCTGGTACATGTGCTGCCAGGGATTGAACTCAGGACCTCATGCTTGAGAGTCTAGTGCCTTAGCCACTGCGCCACCTCCTGGACCACAAGGGAAAAAAAGATAGACACCTGCAGACCTGCTTCACCACTTGCAAAGTGACCCCCTGCAGGTGGGGAGTGGGGACTTGAACTGGGATCCTTGTGTAGGTCCTTGTGATTTCCACGCTGTGCTTAACCCAGTACGCCACTGCCCTATATATTCTGACTCATTTTCATCTTTGTTACTCCCCTGTGGTGCTGGGGCTCAAACTCAGCACTTCCCACATGCAGGGCAGGTGCTCTGCTACTGAGTAGCCTCCTGATGTGCCTGGGTCTAGTCACCTCTGCCCATCTTCTCATCCCCGCACACAGGCCTTGCTCTCCTTCTTCAGCAAGATGCTGTAACAGCAGTTGCTGTTGCCCTCCGCCTCAGCTAAAAACCTTCCATGGCTTCCCTGATCCCTCAGACAAAATCCAGCCTACTAAGTTCTGCATGGCCTGGGCTCTGACTCTCTCCCTCTCCCTCTCCCTCTCCCTCTCCCTCTCCCTCTCCCTCTCTTATCACCACCCCCCACCCCCCCACCCCCCGCCGCCCCTTTCTACCTGGTTAACTGGCCTTTCAGAGCCTGGATTCACCAAGCTTTTCTACATCATGAGCCATCTTCCTCCCTCCAGCCTGGAGCACCGAGCCTGGAGTGGCCTGCTCCAAGTCTAGAGCATTCTCAGCCTGCAATAGGCTTTGCTTAACCCAGGACACCTCTGTCTCACCTGAGCGCCCTTCCCCTTCCTGGTCATGCCTCCTCCTGCCTGGAGAGCAGCTCTCCCTCCTATGCTTAGTTACTTTCTTTCTCCCCACGCCTCCCCCCATTTAATCTATTTTAATTTTTATTTATTTTCCTTATTTATATATTTATCTATTTATTTTCCCTTTTGTTGCCCTTGTTTTTCATTGTTGTAGTTATTATTGTTGTTGTTGATGTCATCATTGTTGGATAGGACAGAGAGAAATGGAGAGAGGAGGGGAAGACAGAGAAGAGAGGGAGAGAAAGAGACACCTGCAGACCTGCTTCACCACTTGTGAAGCGACCTCCCCCCCCCCCCCCCCCCGCAGGTGGGGAGCAGGGGGCTCGAACTGGGATCCTTACGCCGGTCCTCGAGTTTCGCACCACATGCACTTAACCCGGTGCGCTACAGCCCGAGTCCCTCTATTTTAATTTCTATCATGGAGCTGGCACCTTTCACATGCATAATTTCACAGCTTCCGGGCAGGGGTAGACAGCATAATGCAAAGAGACTCTCATGCCTGAGGCTCTAAAGTCCCAGGTTCAATCCCCTGCACCACCATAAGCCAGAGCTGAGCAGTGCTCTGGTTAAAAAAATAAATAAATAAAATAAAGGGGAAAAAAATTTCACAGCTTCCAGGATGGTCGGAAAGGCCTCACAGCAACTGAGCTTCCCCCCATCGCCTCGGCATCTCTCATATGGTGTCAGGGCTCAAAGTTGGATTGAGTGCACAGCAAAGCACACGCCCTACCTGGCGAGCCATCTCTCCCGTCCTGCCTTGAGGTCTTCAACCAGTAGAAGGGAAGAAGCAGAGCCTGGCGCACGCGTGACGCGAGGAGTGAGCCTCGCGGCTCTCCGTAGCACATGCCTTTGCTCGCCTCGTGTGCAGTGTCTGCGCTTGCGTGGTGGTGGTGGGGGTCAGAGGGCGCCGCGCAGGCGCACAGAGCCCAGTCTGCGGCCATGGACGAGGCGAGCCACGGAGGAATCCTGCGTGCACGTGGCGCCCGAGGAGTTGTTCACGGAGGTGAGGAAGAAGGGCCTGCGGCCGCTGAGTACAGAAATGATCAGATCTGTGACTTCTTGCCCAGAATACTAGCGGGGAGGTCCCGGAGAGGCCGTCCAGCCACCAAAGAAGGGAGAGAGAAGTGAGCCCTCCTGCCCCCAGCAGCCCAGGCCGCTTCGCCACTTCTGGAGAGCGGAAGAAATGGAGGCTCTGGAGGAGACTTGGCAGTTGCACCGAAGCAGCTCAGGCAAGTTCTGCTGAAGGAGCGGGTTCGCCTCCTCCTGAACACAGTGGGGCCACCACCCCCTCACCCCCCTCAGCCCACCCCCACACAGCCTCAGCCCCCATTAGGCTCTTTCTTCGGATGCAAAGCTGCCTGCCGCTCGAAAGTTAGTTAGGTGCTTCCACGGGGTGGCAGCTCAGTGCAGGGCGCAGGACTCGCGTGCCGGAGGCCCCGGGTTGGTCCGTGCACGGCAGGTGCCAGAGCGGAGCCGTTTGCTGCTTTCTTGCTTGTTAAAAACAAACACACACACAAACAGAAAACTTTATTGTGGTCCGGGAGGTGGTCCTGAGTTCAGTCCCAGGCAGCACATGTCCCAGAGTGGTGTCTGGTTCTTTCGCGCTCTCCTAATTCCTCTCATTAATAAATAAGTAAAATGGGTTTTTTTTTTGTTTTTTTTTTTAGTTTTTTTTATTTTTATTTATTTTCCCTTTTGTTGCCCTTGTTGTCTTTTTATTGTTATTATTGTTGTAGTTATTATTGTTGTTGTCGTTGTTGGATAGCACAGAGAGAAATGGAGAGAGGAGGAGAAGACAGAGAGGAGGAGAGAAAGACAAGACACCTGCAGACCTGCTTCACCGCCTGTGAAGTGACGCCCCTGCAGGTGGGGAGCCGGGGGCTCGAACCCGGATCTTTACGCAGGTCCTTGTGCTTTGTGCCACGTGCGCTTAACCCGCTGCGCTACCGCCCGACTCCCAGTAAAATGTTTTTTTTAAAAAAAAAAAAAAAACACTTTATTTATTGTTATTGCCTCCATAGTTATCACTGAGGCTTGGTGCCTGCACTATGAGTCCACTGCTTCTGGAGGCTGTTTTTTTCCCTTTTGTCGCTCTGGTTGTATATCATTGTTGCTACTGTTATTGCTGTCATTATTATTGGATAGGACAGAGAAATTGAGAGGGGAGGGGAAGACAGGGGAAAGAAAGACGGACACCGGGAGTCACGCGGTAGCGCAGCAGGTTAAGCGCAGGTGACGCAAAGCGCAAGGACTGACACATAAGGATCCCGGTTCGAGCCCCCGGCACCCCACCTGCAGAGGGGTCGCTTTACAAGCGGTGAAGTAGATCTGCAGGTGTCTGTCTTTCTCTCCCCCTCTTTGTCTTCCCCTCCTCTCTCCACTTCTCTCTGTCCTATCCAACAACAATAACATCAATAATAACTACAACAATAAAACAACAAGGACAACAAAAGGGAATAAATCATAAATACATAAATATTTTTTAAAAAAAGAAAGACACCTTCAGACCTGCTTCACCACTTGTGAGGTGACCCACCTGCAGGTGGGGAGCCAGGGTCTCGAACTGGGATCCTTAGAGTCCTTGTGCTTCCCACCATATGCACTTCACCCGCTGTGCTACTGCCCGGTCCCTGTTAGTAAACATTTTAAAAGAACAAAAAAGACGAGGGCTGGAGTGTGTACTTGTGAGCACAAGGTCCTGAGTTTGATCCCAGGTATCAGATATGCCAGTGATGTCCCTGCCCTCACCCGTCAGTAGTAAATGCATCGTGTTTATTTATTTACTTACATCTTTTTTGAACTAAAAAAAATAAAAAAGGAACTGGGCAGCGGCACACCTGATAGAAAAAACATGTTACGGGCAGGGTTAGACAGCATACTGGCTATGCAAAAAGACTATCTTGTCTGAGGCTCCAAAGTCCCAGGTTCAATCCCCTGCAGCGTTTAAACACATGTTACAATGTTTGAGGACCCAGGTTCAAGGCCTCAGTGGTCACCACAGGAATGGAGGGAAGCATCACGAACAGTGAAGCAGTGCTGTAGGTGTTTGTCCTCTGTTTCTCATTCTCTTTGTGTGTCTCTGTCCCTCACTATCAAAAAGGAAGGAAAAAAAGGGGGGAATTGGCCACAGGAATGGTGGAATCGTGCAGGCACCAAGCTCCAGTGAGAAATCTGACAGCAGACTAACACAGCAAGGACGGCATTCCAGGAGATGTCACAAACAGTAGCACGCTAAACTTGCAAGGATGAGTTCAATTCCCAGGAGCACATAAGCCAGAGTGATGGATGTACTAGCTCTCTCTTATAAATAAACAACTCTTTAGAAAAATAAACCAAAGACGAAGATTAAAAGCAGCATTTAAGCTGGAGCTGGACCATCTCACATGCATAATTTCACTACTCCAAAGCCTTTTTTTTTTCTTTCATACAAATAAGACAGACAGACAGAGAAGAAGAGACACTTCAGCACCAGAGCATTTCTCGTTACCAAGGCACATTTCTTCCCAGTGCCTCCCATCTTGCCACAGCTTTGTCCTTGACTTTGACCTTGATTGTTGTGTCTTCACAGGGCTTTGCGATGAGCTTCTAAGACCCAGCAAGTGCCTGGTCCTGGTGGTGGTGGTGTGGGTGGTGGGGCGCTTGGCAGAAATGCCAGGTCTCTTCTCCTGCTTGTCATGCTGTAGGGTCACTCTACCTAGCTGTGTGACCTGAAACTATATCCTGAACCACCTCCTTGGGTCGCGTGGAGTTGAGTAAGCAGTCCTTACTACTAGAACAAGTGTGCGTGTGAAGTCCTGAGGGCCGGCCCCCGGTCGGCTGGAGTCATATGATCATTGGGAAGGAAAGGTGGGTCGAGTCCTGGGTCTGTGGCCACCTGCCTTTGGGTAGGGCACTAACGCAGGGTGTTGAGGCGGGAAGGTGAAGCCACACTGGGTAGCCCTGGGAACCCAACCCGGGAAGAAGACAAGGCTGGAGTGGAAGCGATTAGAATGAGAACACACTGGCTCTTGAATAGAAGCTTTTATTCCTGCCGGAGAGGGCTTTGTTCCCCAAACACGTGACACACAAAAGCCTCTGCTTGAATTCAGGAACCCTAATTGGTTCTCAGGTGGGGGAGGAGAGGGGTGTCGAGGATTTAGGGATTCCTTAAAGGGACAATACCGTGAAGAACTGGGCTCCCCAGCTGGTGCTCATTGTCAGGGGGAGGGGTATAGTGGGGGGGCAGGGGATGAACCCGACCAGTGGCGGGGGAGGGGGGGCAGCCATTCAGAAGAGGAGGGGGAGGGGTGAGGAGGAGAGATGAGAAGAGAGCAAAACATGGAGAAATTCACAGGCACTCAGCCCCTGGCCCAGTGCCTGTAAGAGAAGAGAGAAGGCAGGAAGGAAGAAGGTATAGAGAAAGAGGAAAAGAAGAAAGAAAAGAGAGGGAGAGAGAGGAGGTAATAGTGAAAAAGGATGAGAGGAAAAAGGAAAATCCAGCTTTGTTACACTGTCCTAAGATCCCTACCTGGTTTGAGGCCTTCCTCAGAGCCCTTCCTCCACCCCGAACCACTTTCTCTAAGTGCTCTAGGCACACTGCTGCTTTTAATTCCTCAGCTGTCCCAAGTTCTGTCCTGCCTCAGGGCCTTTGCACTTGCTCCCCAAATGCCCAACACTCAGTAGGCACACACAGCAGATAATCCAAAGACCCTGACTGGCTGGCCACCTTCACTCCCATCACTGCGCTCAAACAGCCGTTGCTTTCAGGGTCAGCTGTGCTGCTCTCTGAAACTTTCTAGCTAGGTGGCCTTGATCAAGCCACTTTGCCCCTCCAACTTCATTTTCCTCTTCTTTAAAAAGTACAGGTGTGTGTGGGGGGCGTAGGGCAGTGGCGCAGCGGGTTAAGCGCACCACGTGGACCCGCATGAATCCCGGTTCCAAGCCCCGGCTTTCCACCTGCAGGGGAGTCACTTCACAGGTCTGCAGGTGTCTGTCTTTCTCTCCCCCTCTCTGTCTTCCCCTCCTCTCTCCATTTCTCTCTATCCTATCCAACAACAACATCAATAACAACAACAATAACCACAACAACAATAAAAAACAAGGGCAACAAAAGGGAAAATAAATATTAAAAAAAATTTTTTTTTTTAAAGTACAGCTCCTGGGGCTGGGTGGTGGCGCATCTGGTTTAGCGCACACATTAGAATGCATAAGGACCCAGGTTCAAGCCCCCGGTCCCCATTTGTAGGGGGAATGCTGCAGGAGTGGTGAAGCAAGTCTGCAGGTGTTTCTCTGTCCCTCTCCCTCTCTATCACCCCCTCCCCTCTTGGTTCCCGGCAATAAATAAATAAAGATAATGCAAAAAAATAAAAATATAAAAAGTACAGGTCCTGCTTTGCAGGGGTTTTGTAAGGATTGAAGTGATTAGTGTGTGATGGGACTTCAGTTCCCAACTATGAGACAGGCACTCATGGATGGCAGTTAGTGAATGCTTATAAATAATGTTTAAAGCAGATTTGTATTTTCTATTTATTTGATAGAGACAGAGAAATCTAGAGGGGAGGGGGAAGATAGAGAGGAAGAGAGACAACTGCAGACCTGCTTCACTGCCTGTGAAACTTCCCCCTTGATGGGGACGGGGCCTTCAACCTGGGTCCTTGTGTGCTGTAACATGAGCGCTCAACCAAGTACACCACCACCTGGCCCTTTGAAGCAGATTTTAAATTATTTATTTATTCATAAAAAAGGTAGGCAGAGGGGTGGGAGTAGATAACATAATGGTTATGCAAAGAGACTCTTATGCCTGAGCATTCAAAGTCCCAGGTTCAACCCCCAGCACCACCATAAACCAGTACTCTGATTCAAGGGGAAAAAAAAAAGCAGAAAGAACCAGACATCACTCTGGTACATGTGCTGCCGAGGATTGAACTCAGGACTTCATGCTTGAGAGTCCAGTGTTTTATGCACTGTACCACCTCCCAGACCACTGAAGCAGATTTATTTATTTTCCCTTTTGTTGCCTTTATTGTTTAACATTGTTGTGATTATTGATGTTGTTGTTGTTGGATAGGACAGAAATGGAGAGGAGGGGAAGACAGAGGGGGAGAGAAAGACAGACACCTGCAGACCTGCTTCACCGCTTGTGGAGCGACTCCCCTGCAGGTGGGGAGCTGGGGGCTCGAACCAGGATCCTTATGCCGGTCGTTGCACTTTGTGCCACATGCACTTAACTCACTGTGCCACCGCCCGACGCCCAAAGCAGATTTTTAAAGGTTTTATTTATTTATGAGAAAGATAGGAGGAGAGAGAAAGAACCAGACATCACTCTGGCACATGTGCTGCCGGGGAATGAACTTGGCACCTCATGCTTGAGAGCCCAAAGCTTTACCACTGCACCACCTCCCGGACCACAAGGTTTTATTTATTAATGAAAGAGAGGGGAGAACCAGAACCCCCCTCTGGCTTACGTGGTACTAACTCCAGGCCTTACACATACAAGTCCTGCCCTCTACAGCTGAGCCGTCTCTGACTGCGGGAGGAAGCAGGTTTTCACCTGAGAGAACTGAGCCATAGAAAAATTAAGAGACTTGCCCCAGGGTCGCACGGATGATAGACTGTTGGGTGTTCCTCTCCCCCTACACACACACATCTCCACACCTCTGGTGTCTTCTCCTCTTTTCTATCCCAGCTTTGTCTCAATATGTGCTCATTTCCCAAAAGAAAGAAAGAGAGAGCGTCGGGATTTCAGTACAGCTCCCTTTGTAGGTCCTCTGCTCATTCTAACCCCGGTGCCCGCAGCCTTCTGGTGCCAGGGCACTGGACAGGCAAGGAGGGGCTGGCTCCAGGCGCCAAGGGCCTGTGGAGGTAGAGCTTCACTCTGCAGTAGAGTCCTGAGTTTTGCAGCCACTAACTCAGGGCTTCAGTGACGTAGTTGAGGACCTGTTGTGCGCCAGGTATGGGACATCATTGTAAACGGCTCATATCCTAAAGTTGTGGTTGTTGGCGCTGCAGGGGGGTCAGGTGGGGGTGGGGGGTGGAAATAGGATCACTTTCCCCTCTGACTGGGGTGCCAGCACACATACTTAGCCAGAGTTGAAGGCATTGCCAGGGCCCTTTTCTGCTCCCAGATCCTGCCTGGGCCCTGTGTACAAGGGCCCTTTAAGAAGATTGTGCCCCCACTCCCAGTAATTAGCCAGCTAAAGAAAGAGCTGGCTTAAAATGGGATTGTGCAGACCCAGCTTTGGGCCCCAGGATGGGGAACCGGGATTGTTATGCTAATCGCCTGAGATCAGCAGTTCCTGTGCCCTTCAGATGGCAGGTAGCAGCGGTCCTGCCCAGTGGCTGTGGCTGCAGTTCTGCAGGACTGGGTTTTCTGCTCCCGCTTCCTGCTTCCTCTCACACACGCCCCCCCACCCCCATCTGGTCTGACTTGCCCTGCCTGTCATTCCACCTGCCCTGTGGCTTGGAGGCTTGGCCTCTCCTGAGATGTCCAGCCCAGCTCCAGATAGGAACTGCTCCACAGCCAGCAGCCTCCTTTGTGTTGAGTGCTATTAGGGGTCACGGGGGGAGCAGGGAGGAGGCCCAACTGCCGGTCAGAGCTCACTCTCTCTGCCATATGCTGGGCCTCCCCGAGCTCTGGAAACTGCGCAAGGTGGTGGCTTTGCCACGCACTCCATTGTCATAAGCAGGTAACTGTGGCCCAGAAGTTCTGTCTCCGCACCTGTAAAATAGGGAGATAGTAACAGTATTCACCTCAAAGGGTTGAAAATGAAGAGAGTGAAAGCAGGCGTGGACTCTGCCCTGCTCGTCAGTCGCTGCTGTCCACCTAGCACCTGGCGTGGCTCTTGCCCCGGCCCCTTAGTGTACCAGCCTAGAGTGGAGCCCATCCGTAAGGCAGTGGCCATTACTGCACTTCAAGCACTGAAGTGATTGGCATCACCGCCCCCACTATACACATGAAGACTTCGAGGCTCCAAGTGGTTAGCTCACTTGACTAGGATCCACCCCCAAGCCAGCCTGTTCTCTGAACCTCCAACCAGCAGCCTGACATACAGCCCTTGGCGGTGCAGAGGTAGGCTTTGTAGGTACAAGAAAACTCACGTCGGTGTGGGTAATCATTATATATTTAATGTGCAGGAGGAAGAAAATAAAACTTGCATTTTGAGCCTATGAATTCACAGATCGCACTGCTGCAGTGAAAGGTACTTTAAGTCTGTGTGGTGACTAGGACAAGTCTGATCAGAGCCACTTCATTCCCAGTAGCCAAAACCTGGAAACATTTGAGACGCCCCGTCAGGGAAAGAATGGAGGAACCACAGGACACTCCTACAGTGGACTAGTCCTCTGCCAGCAGGGAAAGGGAGAAAGCTGCCCATCCGGGTCACGACGCGCTGGAATCTCCCAGACCAAAGGTGGACCACAAGAAGCCAGACTCCCATTTCAGTGAAGTTCCCGAGCAATCACAATCCTTGCTGCTGGAAGCCAGACAGTGAGTGGCTCCTGACAGGGAGGCCATCCAGGGGAATCTGGCCCCGGTCTGCCAAGAGAGCGATAGGCAGGGGCACAGGGAAAGAGAGAGCAAGAAGCAGAGCGCCATTCTGGCACATGCAGGCCCAGGGATCAAACTGGAACCCTCATGCGCGCAAGTCCAGACTCACACGGCTCCAGGCTGTTCTCCCAGCTACAGATCCCCTATTTCTTGATCTGGCTGCATAGGTTAAAGTGACTAAAAGAAACAAAAACAAACAAACAAAAAAAAAGGGCAGGGGTAGATAGCGTAATGGCTATGCAAAGAGCCATTACGCTATCTTTTTGTTTATTTTTTAATATTCCCTTTTGTTGCCCTTGTTTTTTTTTTTTTTAATACTTTTTTTTTTTTCTTTTTACCAGAGCACTGCTCAGATCTGGCTTATGGTGGTGCGGGGGATTGAACCTGAGACTTGGGAGCCTCAGGCATGAGAGTCTCTTTGCATAACCATTATACTATCTACCCCCCCAAAAGAAATTTTCATGCCTGAGGCTCCAAAGTCTCAGGTTCAATCCCCTGCACCACCATAAGCCAGAGTTGAGCAGTGCTCTGGTTAAAAAATAAATAAAATAGGGAGTCATGTGGTAGCGCAGCGGGTTAAACACACATGGTGCAAAGCGCAAGGACTGGCGTAAATATCCTGGTTCGAGCCGAGCCCCCAGCTCCCCACCTGCAGGGGAGTTGCTTCACAGGTGGTGAAGCAGGTCTGCAGGTGTCTATCTTTCTCTCCCCCTCTCTGTCTTCCCCTCCTCTCTCCATTTCTCTCTGTCCTGTCCAACAACAACATTAATAACCACAATAAAACAAGGGCAAAAAAAGGGGAAATAAATAAATAGTATAAAATAAATAAAAATAATTTTTAAAAAGATTTTAAAAAAAAAGAAGGGGAAATAATCATATTTTAAAAAAAAAAGAACTCCAGGGACTGGAGTCAGGAAAAAGTGTCAGTGTAAATTGTCGTGGAGTTTTAGTCAACTTCTCATAGGCTGTCAAAAAAAAAAAAAAAAAAGACAGTATGCCTAGTTAAATTTGAATTTCTGATTTTAAAAAATTGAATTTTTTTTAGTATAAGTATATCCCATGCAATATTTGGGAAATACTTATACTAAAAAAAATTACTATTGTTATTTTTGCTTTATTTCTTTATTGGGGAATTAATGTTTTACATTCAACAGTAAATACAATAGTTTGTACATGCATAACATTCCCCAGTTTCCCATATAACAATACAACCCCCACTAGGTCCTCTGTCATCCTTCTTGGACCTGTATTCTCCCCACCCACCCACCCCCACTCCAGAGTCTTTCACTTTGGTGCTATATGCCAATTCCATTTCAGGTTCTACTTGTGTTTTTTGTTTTTTTTTTCTGATCTTGTTTTTCAACTTCTGCCTGAGAGTGAGATCATCCCATATTCATCCTTCTGTTTCTGACTTATTTCACTTAACATGAATTTTTCAAGGTCCATCCAAGATCGGCTGAAAACGGTGAAGTCACCATTTTTTATAGCTGAGTAGTATTCCATTGTGTATATAGACCACAACTTGCTCAGCCACTCATCTGTTGTTGGACACCTGGGTTGCTTCCAGGATTTGGCTATTACAAATTGTGCTGCCAAGAACATATGTGTACACAGATCTTTTTGGATGGGTGTGTTGGGTTCCTTAGGATATATCCCCAGGAGAGGAATTGCAGGGTCATAGGGTAGGTCCATTTCTAGCCTTCTGAGAGTTCTCCAGACTGTTCTCCACAGAGGTTGGACCCATTGACATTCCCACCAGCAGTGCAGGAAGGTTCCTTTGACCCCCACAGCCTCTCCAGCATTTGCTGCTGTTACCTTTTCTGATGTATGACATTCTCACAGGAGTGAAGTGATATCTCATTGTTGTCTTTATTTGCATTTCTCTGACAATCAAAGACCTGGAGCATTTTTTCATGTGTTTCTCGGCCTTCTAGATCTCTTCTGTGGTGAATATTCTGTCCATGTCCTCCCCCCATTTTTGGATGGGGTTATTTGTTGTCTTGTTGAGTTATTTTTGCTTTTACTTGTTGTCCGAAATCCGAATGTCACGGGGCGTCCAGGCTTGGATTTCTCAGTCTGCCTGGCCAGCCCTCCCGGGCCCCGCCCCGTCTCGCAGCCCGGTGCCCACCGCTGGCGGGAGCACCCTGCTCGGTGCAGTCACGCCGGGCGCAGCCTGGCAACGCGGCCACAAAGGGAGCCCGGCAGGCGGAATCTTTCCACATGCCTGATCAATGGGGGCGCGGAGACGGCGGTGCAAACAGGCCTGAGACAGCCGCACAAAGAGGAGGCCCCTCGGCTGCTCCCGCCTCCCATTGATCCCGGCCCTTTGTGGCTCGGACAAGGGGGGCGCAGGAGGCGAGGGCTCCTCAGCGGAGACTCGGCTGATTCTCAGGGGGGAGAAGGCCCAGGAGGACCCCCGCCCCACTGGCCCGCCCTGCCGCTGTTCCTGTTCCTGTGGACTCGCGACCTCACCTCTTGGAGTGTCGGGTTGCCATCAGGAGTACTGGGCAGGGCACAGGGTGGGGTCAGGTCAGCCCCAGGAGGCTCTTGTGTTGCAGAAGGTCTGGAGCCCCACCCAAGTCCAGCCTCCTAAAGACCCCTCCCCTATATGCCTGCCTGGCGTTCTCTGTCCCCCTGGTTACAGGCAAGCTTTGCACAGGCCCCCTTTCTTTCTTTCTTTCTTTCTTTCTTTCTTTCTTTCTTTCTTTCTTTCTTTCTTTCTTTCTCTTTTTTTAGCAAATATTTATTGAGCATTTGCTTCAAGCTGTTCCCACTCTCCTGCTCACGGATGCTTCAGCTGGTCAGCACCTCCTTCCAGGATTACCCCTCTGGGAAAGCACCCTTGACCCCTCTCCCACCCCCAGATTAGGATTACGGAGAGAGACCCCATCTCTCTGGGGGTCCTTGGGTTCCCTCCTCCTCAATCACACTAGGACGGCAAACTAAGGATGGACTGTTTACTGTGAGTGTGGTGTTGAAATATTTGACATTCCCTGTCTTCTTTCATTCTCAGAACAGCCCTAGGATCAGTTTGACTTGCTGTCACCTCCATTCGCCAAAGGTGGAAACTGAAGCTTAGTATGTTACAAGGTCATGCTTTAGCAAGTGGCAGAGTGGGGATTTGAACCCAGGCAGCAGATTCCAGAGCTGGGGAGGCAAGTTGGAGGCTGTGTGCAGATTCCTTACTGTCACCCAGCAGGTGTACGTTTGACACCTCACTTTCTTCATCACAACATTTACTGCACTGTATGGTAGCCCTTTGCCTATTTTCTTTTCTTTTTTTTTTTTTGCCTCCAGGGTTATTGCTGGGGCTCGGTGCTGGCACTATGAATCTGCTACTCCTGTTGGCCATCCCCTGCCTCCATTTTATAGGATAGGACAGAGAGAAATTGAAGATATACTCAGAGCTATGGTCTATGCATCAAAAAGTTTGATGGACAGAGAAAAATTGAAAGAGGAGGGGGAAGATAGGAGAGAAAGACAGACACCTATAGATCTGCTTCACCACTTGTGAAGTGACCCCCCCCCTGCAGGTGGGGAGCCAGGGGCTTCAACGTGGATCTGGATCCTTGCGCTCCATACTATGTGTGCTTAACCCAGTGTGCCACAGCTTCCCCCCACCCTTTGCCCATTTTCTTAGTTTTCCTCACTAGATTGATGGCTCTGTGACCTCAGCACCAGTCACAAAGGAGGTGCCCAAAGTCTGTTTGTTGCTTTGAACTACTAGGTTTGAGAGCATTTCCCTAGGCCCAGGGAGGAGGAACCAGGTGACTCTGTTGTGGATTCTGCCCACAGAGGAGCTTTGAAATTAGACCTTCAAATAACAAACACTTTCAGGGCCCCATCTTTAAAAAAAAAAAAAGCTTCATTCGGATAGATCACTAATTTACAGTAAAATGCACCCATTTCACCTGTGCTGTTACAGTGAACACTGGCAAATGCACAGAACTGTTAGGAACATCACTGTCAGGTGTGAAACATTCCCATCTCCCCCCCTCCCCAAGAAACTCTCCCTTCCCCACACAACCAGTCATCGGCTTGGGCTTTCTGTCTCTATAGCTTCCTTTTCATTTTCTAGAATTTCCTGTAATTCACAGTGTGCACACTTTCTGCCTGGCTTTTCCCCCCACTGAACGTGCCCGTTTGGAGATCTAGCCATACTCCTCATACTCCTCATACTCCTGAATGATGCCTGAGTTTCAGTCCCCTTCCTTGCTTCCCGCCCACCTGTTGGAGCTTCATTCAGTCTATGCTTCTGTAAAATGGGGCTGTGCGCGACAGATCCTAGAGGAGAAAGTGTCCGGAGTGCACAGGACGCGCACACAGTAGGTGCACAGTGAATGCTCTTGGCTCATGTGTCAGGCAGTGTCACAGGTGCTCCTAAACAAGCACTCATGTAACTCCCAAACAGGCTTCTGCTCATGTGGGTCTACAGTGAGGAGTAGTGGTTGTCGAGTGGTGAGGCCTCCAGATCCTGGCACCCCCAGCTTGGGCTGCCTCTTCTGGGGACTGAGCTGACCCGTCCCCTTACTAGTCTGTGAGTCTTCTCTGCCATCTTCTTCAGAGCCTCTCCCTGGATGCAGCTCAGCTCTGACTCCTCAGCTGCATTTTCTGTTTCAACTGCTTTCAGTCCCTTCCCAGACTTTGACAGGCCAAGGCTACAATTTCAAACAGTTGAGTGCCTTCTGCAAAGAGACTGAGCCCTTTCCCTCCTGTCCAGTCCCTTCCTTCCCATAAATACCCCCTATGTGCAGCACCCTCCCAGGACTGCTGACCTATAATTAGAAACTTTTCTCCCTTCTCCAACCTGGAGGAGGGAGGGCCTGAGTCTGGACAAGCCATTTTGTTTGTCGTGAATTATTCAGAGATGGGAAGTGGAGTGAGAGGGCACATGTACCTGAAGCAGCCTGAGGCCTGGGCTCTCTCCCACTAGTTCCCACTCAGTATCTACCACGCAGGCCTGCTTACAGAAGGGGTGCTTCCTGGCTCTTCAGCTCAGAGGGGGAAACTACCAGGGAATTCTGGATCTTAGCCCACGCAGGCCCTAGGATCAGACTTCTCTTGTCTACCCCCTCGATGTCCCTGGTACCCCAAATATGCACTTATCCAGAACAAAGCCTCCAAGAAGCACAAATGGTCTAAGTAAATATCAGGACGCTCTCTGCCGTCCACACCAGTTAGTTTGAGCAAGGTAACCTTGTAGAGAGCTTTGAACTATCTCATGGGCATGAACCTGGCCATTGAGAAATAGGCCACTTCTCTCTGGAGCTCCCAGAGGGGCAGGGAGGTGACTCAGTGGAAATAACACATTTTTTTTTTACCTTATGTGAGACCCTGGGTTCAAGCCAAAGTATGTGGGATCACCATGGACAGTACCAAAGGATCATCCATGGAGCGCCATGGATGCTTCCGTGTGTCTCCAAGGTGCTCTCATCTATTCATCTCCCCCTCTGAGAACATTTTTAAAAAATTGGGTAAGGAAGCCACTGGACAGTATCACACATGCCTGAGACCCTCAGTGTATTCTCTGGTGCTACATTAAAAAAAGAAAAAAGAGTAACAACTGCAGCTGGAGAGGTGGTAGAGCCCAGGACTTGCATGGATGAGGTCCTGAGTTTGATTCCTAGCACTGCACATACTGAAGTGATACTTTGGATTTATCTTCCATTCTCTGTCTCACTTATTGAGTTTAATAAATAATTGTGAAATTTTTTTCTTCCTTTTTTAAAGAATTTATTTATTTATTCATGAGAAAGATAGGAGGAGAGAAAGAACCAGCCATCACTCTGGTACATGTGCTGCCGGGAATCGAACTCAGGACCTCCTGCTTGAGAGTCTAGTGCCTTAGCCACTGTGCCACCTCCCAGACCTCCCAGAACTTGTGAAATTCTACTAACAAATTGTAGTTCCCAGAGAAGTCAAAAGTACAGCATTTGGAAAAGGATTGCTTGGTTCTCACTATCTGTACAAACTCGGGCCGACTCCTTAAACATTGTCAGCCACAGGCTGCCCACAGGTAAGGGGGTGACGAGGAGGTGTAACTCAGAGCTGATGGAGGGGTGACTATGACGATGCATCTGAAACACTTTGCAGAATGGCATATGGTGAGAGCTCTCATCACCATCATCACCATCATGGCTACTTATTATTCATTCTGATGACAGCCTTTTCCTGAGCTTGGCTGACAGAGGCAGAAGTGCCAGAGGGTGAACATGTGTCTTCTGCAGTCAACACCCCAACTTCTCTGGGGGGAGTCTCCCTTGCCCAGGATCAGACTCTGCACTTGGAGTGGGGTTTATTCCACTCCTGTGGTCCAGCCTGGCCACAGGATTGGTTAAAAGATGAGTATCTGGTCCAATGAGAGCCAATCAGAAGGAGCCTTGAGATTTTGGCTAGAGAGAAGCTACTCTTTTCCCCTGGGAGAACAAAGCCAGTCTGTCACTCCTGAGGGGCTCAGGTCAGCCCAAGGATGAAGCCATGTCACAGAAGAGCCAGGAAGTGGCAAGGACACTAACTGAAATCTTTGAACATCTGGATTCAGTTTTGAGCTACTAAGCAGTAATTATCACAAGTGAGAATTTTTGTTTGTTTCCATCAGTTTGAGTTCTCTCTCTTTAGTTTTATTTTACTTTAATTTATTTATTACTGGACACAGATAGTGAAATTGAGAGGGGAGGGGGAAATAGATACCTGCAGCCCTGCTTCACCACTCGTGAAGCTTTCCCTCTGCAGGAAGGGCCCAGAGGCTTGAACTTGAGTCCTTATGCCATGTAATGTGAGGGCACCACCACCTGGCACCTCTCTTGAGTTTTTTTTTTTAATATTTATTTATTCCCTTATGTTGCCCTTGTTGTTTTATTGTAGTTACTCTTGTTGTTGTTGGATAGGACAGAGAGAAATAGAGGAGGGGAGAGACAGAGAGAGGGAGACAAAGACACCTGCAGACCTGCCTCACTGCCTGTGAAGCAACCCCCCTGCAGGTGGGGAACCGGGGGTTCGAACTAGGATCCTTATGCCTGTCCTTGTGCTTCGTGCCGTGTGCGCTTACCCACTGCGCTGCCACCTGACTCCCCTCTCAAGATTTTTTTTGGAAGTTTATTTAGTGACTGGGAAACAGCTCAGCTGGTACTGGCAGAGCATTAAGGCTCCCGTTTGGCCCCAGCACTGCATATACTGGAGAGACACACTGGCTTCTCTCCTCTCTGCCTTATGTGAAATTCTCTATTATGTAATAAGTAAAACAAATCCTATACAAAAAAAAAGATCACAAGGGAGTCGGGCTGTAGCGCAGCGGGTTAAGCGCAGGTGGCGCAAAGCACAAGGACCGGCATAAGGATCCCGGTTCGAACCCCGGCTCCCCACCTGCAGGGAAGTCGCTTCACAGGCGGTGAAGCAGGTCTGCAGGTGTCTGTCTTTCTCTCCTCCTCTCTGTCTTCCCCTCCTCTCTCCATTTCTCTCTGTCCTATCCAACAACGACAACAACAATAATAACTACAACAATAAAACAACAAGGGCAACAAAAGGGAATAACTAAATAAATAAAAAATAGATCACAAAATAAGCCACCTGCCTTGCCATGTACGTGGCTGAAGTTTGCCATGGCACTGGTGTTACTTCCCCCTCCCCTTTTTGAATGAGAAAGCAGCTCCTAAGAGGTGAAATTGCACGTATAGTTTCTGGCTCACCAGGGGAAAAAAAGATTACATATTTAGGGACCAGAGAGATAGCCCAATGGGCAGGGTGCCTGCATCTCTATGCACATGACCAGGGCAGAGCTCTGGAACAACATGGCAGCTAACATGATGGTGATGTCTAACTGCGTGCGTTCCCTCCCCCACTCCTTCTCGCTTTTCTCTCTTTGTCTACCTAAATGGAAAAGGTGGCTCAGAGAAGTGAAATGGTACATGCAGAAAGCATCAGGTCCACCAAAACAAACAAACAAACAAACAAAAACTTACCTACTTTTATGAAAAAGAGAAAGAGACCAGAACACTTGGGATGAAATGAACTTGGAACCTCAAGCATGCAAGTCCTTTTCTCTGCTACTGAGGTATCCTCCTGGTTTTGTGCTTTCTGATGCTTACAACCAATAGTTCTGGCTAAATCTAGTGTGCCCCTGAATACATACATGCACACGCACACGCATACGCACACACACATATATGTGCACGTATCATATACCTTTAATTAAAATGACAGGACAATAAAGACTGACTTCTAATTATTACTTTTGTTTTACAAACTTAGGTCAAGAGAGAAGGTAGAGTCTGACTTTAAAATTCACAAGACCTAGGTACAAATTAAGAGCCTTTAACTCCCTCAACTTCCAGTGTCATGGAGTCTCAGAGTTGGAGTCATGGCTTGGCATTAACCATGGTTTTCCTTTCTGCTTTCAGGAAAACATTTAATTTCCACCCTGGGCGTAGTCTGTCCCAGCTTCCTTGTGGGGCGCTGGTTCTGTCTGCCTTTTGTCTGCCTGCCGGTGGTGTCAGAGCCGGTAACTATCTGTTTACAGTTTCAGACAGAAGCCTTAATTGCCTTTTGAACCTCCCATTTTCCTCTAAGAGCACCCTGCTCGACTGTCTCAACTGTCTCACTTGTGTTCCCTTCTGCACAAAGAGAATTGTCTGTTTGGACTTTCTGTTTGTTTTTCCCCTTAAAGATCTGACCACCTGCAAACGCCTCCACATACTCTTGTGTGTAGGCAACATGAGAGGAAAGCGTGCAGGCAGCAAAATATCCACGTTGAACAGGGTTTACAGGACAAGTTGTCACAACCCAGAAGCTACTAGGCCAAACAGCGAAGCAGCTGGGGGGTAGCAGGAAGAAATTGCAATCAGGGTGAGACTAAGAGCTGAAATCTTACTTTGTTACCCACTTTCTGTGTGACCAGGGGCAAGTTACTTCAACTTGCAGAACCTCATCTTTCTCATCTATAAAATACAGACATGGGGCCGGGTGGTGGCACACCTGGTTGAGCGCACATGTTAACAATGCTTAAAGACCCAGGTTCGAGCCCCCGGCCCCCACCTGCAGGGGGAAAGCTTCACAAGTGGTGAAGCAGGGCTGCAGGTGTCTCTCTGTCTCTCTATTTTCTCTCTTCCTCCTCTGTGTATACGTGTGTGGGGGGTGGGCATTGCATATGCACAACTTCACAACCCTAGGCTGCTTTCTCATTCAGAGAGGGAGAGGGAAAAGGACGGGGGTGGGGGGGGGAGTGGAGAGACAGAAATCAGAGTATAGGAGCTCCCTTCAGTATCATAGCTTGAACCTGGGTGAGGCACCCACCCGACCGGGTGAGCTATCTCTCCAGTCCCTTGTTACTGTTTTCTCTTTGCAAATTTGCTTCAGTTCTTTATATTCCAGATAGGAGTGAAACCAGCCAGAAGTTGTCTTTCACCTCGTGACCTACTTCATGAGCGTCTTCACCTCCAGTTCTAGCCACTTAGTCCCGGCTTCATGATGTCATCTTTTTAATGGCTGAGTAGTAGTCACCAAGTATGTTCTACTGATGATTGATTCAGGCCACGTGCCAATGAACATTTCGGTTGAGTCCATCTTTTGGCTGTTGTCAACAGTGCTGCTGTAACTTCTGCATGTATTCTTTCAAATGAGCATTTTGTATCTGGATAAATGCCTGGAAGTGGTAGAGCATGCAGAGTTTTAATCGGAGTCCTCCTGGGCCAGCGCCCGTGGAAAGGAGGCAGGACTAAGTGGGGCGGCTTGAGTGCAGTCTCAGTGGAGGCCTCCGCACACCCCGCATGGGCCCTGAGGCTGAGGTGGGCCTGGGGAGGCTGAGTGTTCCTACCTGTGTTGACCAGCCCAAAGATGTGTGCTATGTCCACAGCTATGAGAAAGGGTTGTGACTGCTTGGCAGTTCCATGGTTCCCTTCAAGCCACAGATGCCACCAACACCTCCAGCACCTAGACAGAGGCATGTCTGGATCCAGAGGGGTCAGGGCAGTACACCACAGCGTCTACTACACAGACACACACGTCAGTCAGGGGGTTTGTTCTCTCTTCCTCCCATGTCTCAACTATGGAGACCCAAGGGCAGGGGAGATAGCATAGTGGTTATTCAGAGGCTTGTCTGAGGCACACAGTCCCTGGTCAGTGCCTCACACCATCATTAGACCAGAGCTGAGCAGTGCCCTGGAGAAAAAGAATCAAAACAAAACATGGCAAACAGTGAGCCAAGGAACAGGAGCCTCAGCTCTCTCTGACTTGGGCTGTTATCTGACAAAGCTGTTCACTCTCTGGCCTCTGTATTTCATGACGACTTGTTTAACCCTCAAGGTCCCATTGAGCACATCCTTGAAAAATAGTAAGTGGGGTTGAGCTCTGTGGCCCGGGAGGTGGCGCAGTGGATAAAACACTGGACTCAAGCATGAGGTCCTGAGTTCAGTCCCGGCAGCACATGGACCAGTGACGTCTGGCTCTTTCCCTTTCCCTTTCCTCCTATGTTTCTCATTGATAAATAAATAAAATCTTTTTTAAAAAATAGTACGTAGGGGAAAAATAATAATGTTGCTAATTTGATGAGTATTTGCTCAGCGGCCTGTGTACACTTTAAATGGATTAACTCATTCAGTGCTTAAGACAAGTCTGTGAGGGGGCCAGGCGGTGGCGCTGCGGGCTAAGCGCACATGGCGCAAAGCACAAGCACGGGCGTAAGGATCCCAGTTCGAGACCCCAGCTCCCCACCTGCAGGGCAGTCACTTCATAAGCAGTGAAGCAGGTCTGCAGGTGTCTAATCTTTCTCCCTATCTTCCCCATCTCTCTCGATTTCTCACTGTCCTATCCAACAAGAACAATTACAATAATAAGGGTAACAAAAATGGGAAAAAATGGCCTCCAGGAGCAATGGATTAGTAGTGTAGGCACTGAGCCCTGGCGATCACCCTGGAGGAAAAAAACAAGCCTGTGAAGTGGACATAATTCTGTTAGTCACACACGTTCCAGATGAAGAAACTAAGAAATGCTAGGTAATTTGTCTGATGTTACATTGTTGTATGTGCTGGGGCCAAAATTCTTTTTTAAAAAATATTTTATTTATTTATTAATGAGAATGACAGGAAAAGAGAGAAAGAACCAGACATCACACCGGTACATGTGCTTCCCGGGGTTGAACTTGGAACCCCATGCTTGAGAGTTCAGTGCTTTATTTATATTTATTTATTTATATTGTTGTTATTGATGTCGCTGTTGTTGGATAGGACAGAGAGAAATGGAGAGAGGAGGGGAAGACAGAGAAAGGGAGAGAAAGACACCTGCAGACCTGCTTCACTGCCTGTGAAACAACTCCCCTGCAGGTGGGGAGCCGGGGGCTCAAACCGGGATCCTTAAGCTGTTCCTTGGGCTTTGCGCCACCTGCGCTTAACCCACTGCGCTACCGCCCGCCCCACTCCCTATTTTTATTTATTTTGCCTTCAGGGTTATTGCCGGGCCTCAGTGCCTGCACCACGAATCCACTGCTCCTGGAGACCATTTTTTCCCCTTTTGTTGCCCTTGTTGTTTTATCATTGTTGTGGTTATTATTATTGTTGTTGTTGTTGGATAGGACAGAGAAATGGAGAGAGGAGGGGAAGACAGAGAGGGGGAGAGAAAGACACCTGCAGACCTGCTTCACAGCCTGTGAAGTGACTCCCCTGCAGATGGGGAGCTGGAGGCCCCAACTGGGATCCTTCCGCTGATCCTTGCACTTCGTGCCATGTGCGCTTAGCCCCCTGCTACCACCCAACTCCCAAGAGAGTTCAGTGCTTTATCAGTTGCGCCACCTTCCAGATCATGAGGGGGGGACAAAATTCTTTTTTTTTTTTTTACCAGAGCACTGCTCAGCTTTGGTTTATGGCGATGTGGGGGATTAAACCTGGGACTTGAGAGCCTCAGGCATGAAAGTCTCTTTGCATAACCATTATGCTATACCCCCACCCAGGGGGCCAGAATTCTAACTTGAAGAGTTCAGTTCTAGAATTCAGTCTCCATTAGCATGCTTCTGTTAGTAGTGACTAGTGTTAACAGGGATAAAGGGTGTCACTGGATGGATGGATGGATGGATGGATGGATGGATGGATGGATGGATGGAAGGATGAACGATTCACAAGTGAATGGATATGTGAATGCATGAAAGTGATGGATGGACAAACTGGATGGAGTGGATGGATGGATGGACAGATAGTTGGGTGGATGGATGAATGAAAACATGGCTGGATGATGTGTAGTGTTCTGGCCTTCATGCAATTTCCCATTCTACTAGTTGTCACCTCATCTTTGCCATCAGAGCTTGTAGGTCCACACAAGAAGTAGACTGTGGCCAACCTTTTGAAGACAGATATACGAAGGCAGAAATTTAAATGGGAAAGGGAGATGGAGGGCTGGGCGGTGGCACCCTAGTTGAGCACACGTTACAGTGCGCAAGGACCCAAGTTCGAGTCCCCAGACCTCAACTGCACGGGGAAAGCTTTGCGAGTGGTGAAGCAGAGGTGCAGGTGTCTCTCTCTTCTCTCTGTCTCCCCCTTCCCTCTTGATTTCTGATTGTCTCTATCCAATAAATAAATAAATAAATAAATAAAAATTTTTAAAGGGAGATGTGGAGAAAGAGAGACAGACCTGGGGGCCAGGTGGTGGTGCACCTGGTTGAGTGCACATGTTACAGTATGCCTGGACCTGGGTTTGAGCCCCCTGTCCGTCCCCTCCTACAGAGGGAAAACTTGGCGAGTGGTGAAGTAGTCCTGCACGTATCTCTCTGCCTCTCTCCCTTTCTGTCTCCCCCTTCCTTCTTGATTTCTGTCTGTCTCTCCCTAATAAATAAGTAACGGTAATAAAAAAATCTAAAAGACCAAGATGGAGACGAGGGGCTTGAACCTGGGCCGTTGTGCATGGGAATGCGTGTGCTCAATCCTGTATGCCGTCACCAGAAATTTACTTCCTGTAGCTCTGACCTTCAGCCGAGAGAGAATGGGACAGAGAACAGGACATCTCTGGAGGGCATGGTTTTGCCAGCTCTGACTTCTGTATCTCCGAGGCTGCAGAGGCCCCATGCAGCCACTGAAAATTGGAGGCTAGACACGCTGTGATTCTTCGAAGTGGAAACTCAGGCTTGTTCACTTAGTCCTTCAGTCTGGGAGGACCAGTCAGTTTCACCTTCTCCCTCTCTACTGCCTGTTTTCCCTACCCAGAACACTCTCCTCTAGACAATGTTCTTCTCTTCTCTCACCTCTTTCCTGTATGTCTTAATATTTCATCCTCCCAGTCACAGAATGGCCATGGCTGAACATGCACCAGGGCTGCCCGACTTCCTCCCTGTCTGGACATGTGGGTGCTTAACTGCTACTTCCTTTTTTTTTAATGACCAGCAGGCAGCACCCAGCCCTGGAGGGAAGACACACAGCTGGGACTGTGGTTCTGAAAGACTCTTAAGTCTTCTTGGAACCCAAAAGCCCCACAGAAAGACTTTCTAAGGCAAAGAATTTTGGAACTCTTACAGTCCCAACTCGCTGGATGAGTGCCCTGTGAGCAGACAAAAGAGGAGAGTGGGCAGAAGTCCAGCGATCTGGGCTAGGCTCTTTCTTGCTGCTTTGGCAACTCACACCCCTTTTCTGGACCTCAGTTTTTCTGTTTGTAAAATGAGGAGGGCCTGATCACAGTCTGAAAATGCATGCCAAGGGAGTGTGACTGCCTGGTTCAAATCTCAGTTGCATTACTTAGCAGGTGTGCGGCCTTGGGGAAGACACTTAATCTCCCCACATCTTGATTTCCTCATTCATAAAATAGGGTTGGTGGGACCAGCTGTCTCATGGTGTTCTTGTGCAAAGTCAGTGTGACAATGTGTATCGTATGCCAAGCTTAGTGTTGGGTACAAAGTGAACTAAGGGCTAGGAGATACAACCCAGAGCCTCATGCATGAGAGCTGGAGACTGTATGTAATACATGTGTGACAACATGTGACAAACAAGATAAGCCTTCTTAAAATAGTGATTCACACAGCGTAACTATGTAGCTTGCTTTTATTCCATGTCTAGATTTTGATACCTTTGTGGGTACTGTAGAATAAAACTACAAGACTCTCTTCTGTCGTGTCACATAGGGATGTAATTCATCCCCTTGATGATGACCATCAAGGCAGCTGCTGTCTTTGAATTAATTAGTGGCTAGTGGGTTCAGACCCAGGGCCTTGCACACGTAAGGTATGTACTCTACTGGTAAGCTCCATTTCCAGGCCTCTAGTTTCTGCTCATATCAGCTACATTACAGTGAACATACTTGTTTTACTGTTTACCTCTTCCCGTTCATGTGCGTATCTGTAGAGAAGAATTTTGTTTTAATTAAAAAAAAAAATTTATCTGAGGGAGTCAGGCGGTAGCACAGCAGGTTAAGCGCAGGTGGCACAAAGCACAAGGACCGGTGTAAGGATCCCAGTTCAAGCCCCTGGCTCCCCACCAGCAGGGGAGTCAATTCGCAGGTGGTGAAGCAGGCCTGCAGGTGTCTCTCTCTCTCTCTCTCTCTCCCCCTCTCTGTCTTCCCCTCCTCTCTCTATTTCTCTCTGTCCTATCCAACAGCAATGACAACAATAAGAACTACAACAATAAAACAACAAGGGCAACAAAAGTATAAATAAATAAATATTTAAAAAAATAAAAAATTTATCTGAGAGAAAGATACAGAGAGCGATACCAGAGCACTGCTTTTTTTCTTTATTATTATTGTTACTATTTTATTTTTTTAAATTTATTTTCCCTGGGGGTCGGGCGGTGGTGCAGTGGGTTAAGCGCATGTGGCACAAAGCGCAGGGACCGGCGTAAGGATCCCGGTTCGAGCCCCCGGCTCCCCACCTGCAGGGGAGTCGCTTCACAGGCGGTGAAGCAGGTCTGCAGGTGTCTGTCTTTCTCTCCCCTTCTCTGTCTTCCCCTCCTCTCTCCATTTCTCTCTGTCCTATCCAACAACGAATTGCGTCAACAAGGGCAATAATAATAACCACAACGAAGCTACAACAAGGGCAACAAAAGGGGGGGAAAATGGCCTCCAGGAGTGGTGGATTCATGGTGCAGGCACCGAGCCCAGCAATAACCCTGGAGGAGGAAAAAAAAATTATTTTCCCTTTTGTTGCCCTTGTTTTATTGTTGTTATAGTTATTATTGTTGTTGATGTTATCATTTTGGATAGGACAGAGAGAAATGGAGAGAGGAGGGGAAGACAGAGAGAGGGAGAGAAAGATAGACACCTGCAGACCTGCTTCACCACCTGTGAAGCGACTTCCCTGCAGGTGGGGAGCCGGGGGGCTCAAACCAGGATCCTTACGCCAGTCCTTGTGCTTCAGGCCATGTGTGCTTACTTAACCCACTGCGCTACAGCCCCACCCCCACGAGAGCACTTTTAACCAGAGCACTACTCAGCTCTGGCTTATGGTGGTGCGTGTATGTTGGAGGTGGGGGGACCTCAGGCTTGTGAGTCTTTTTGCATAACCATTATGCTGTCTCCCTCACCAGAAAATAATTTTAAATGTGTAGTTTCTAGGGCCCAAGGGTTACTATATTTTTAATTTCAAGCTATTACTCTGTGTGTGTGTGTGTGTGTGTGTGTGTGTGTGTGTGTAGACAGACAGAGATAAATATATACATATATTGTCACCTTATGTTAAACACAGAAAAAGACCAAGTGGCAGAAAAACATAAGATGTTAAGTTGTGACCAAAGTGCTTGTGCTGTATAAGTAGGCAAAAGAAGAAGAGAAAAAAGTGGTCAGCTTTTCTGTGATACTCTTAAGCTCCTTTCACTTCTAGGCTCACCTAGAATTCTGGGGATTCTGAATGGCTTCTTTAGGGGAGAGAAAATATTCCCACCTAACTTTAAGATACTGGGATCCTCTATTTGGCAGAATGTAAAGAGGACTGTTTCTGGAAGATAAACATACAGTTTATAAGATTTGGTACATCATGGTGGCACAGTGGTAAAGCTTTGGACTCTCAAGCATGAGGTCCTGAGTTCGATCCCCGGCAGCACATGTGCCAGAGTGATGTCTGGTTCTTTCTCTCTCCTATCTTTCTCATAAATAAATAAAATCTTTAAAAAAAAAAAAAAAAAGGGATTTGGTACATCAGGAGGTCAGGCAGTAGCACAGTGTGTTAAGTGCAAAGCACAAGGACTGCATAAGGATTCCAGTTCGAGCCCCCGGCTCCCCAACTGCAGGGAAGTCACTTCACAGGCAGTGAAGCAGGTCTGCAGGTGTCCTTCTCTCTCCCTCTTTCTTTCCCTCCTCTCTCCATTTCTCTCTATCCTATCCAACGACAACAACAATGATAAACAACAAGGGCAACAAAAGGGGAAAAATAGCCTCTAGGAGCAGTGGATTCGTAGTACATGCACCGAGCCCCAGTGATAACCCTGGAAGAAAAAAAAAAAATTGGTACATCAATTTTTTTTATTTTTATTTTTAAATATTTATTTATTTCCTTTTGTTACCCTTGTGTTATTGTTGTAGTTATTATTGTTGTTGTTATTGATGTTGTCATTGTTGGATAGGACAGAGAAATGGAGGGAGGAGGGGAAGACAGAGAGGGGGAGAGAAAGATAGACACCTGCAGACCTGCTTCACCACCTGTGAAGCGACTCCCCTGCAGGTGGGGATCTGGGGGCTTGAACCAGGATCCTTAAGCCGGTCCTTGCACTTTGTGCCATGTGCACTTAACCTGCTGTGCTACTGCCCAACACCCCATCAATTTCTTTTAATAGCTGCCCTGGGGGTGTGAGTGGTGGTACACCTGGTTAAGGACACACATTACAGTGTATAAGGACCCAGGTTCAAATCCCTGGTCCCCACTTGGAGGAGGAGAGCTTCATGAGTGGTGAAGCAGGGCTGCAGGTGTCTCGCTTGTCTCTCTCCCTCTTTCTTCTTAAATGTTTTTATTTATTTATTATTGGATAGAGGCAGAGAGAAATTGATAGGGGCAGGGGAGATAGAAAGGAAGAGAGACACCTGCAGCCCTGCTTCACTACTTGTGAAGCTTCCCCTCTGCAGCTAGGGACTGAAGGGTTGAACCCAGGTCCTTGCGCACTGTAAGGGTGCACCTTACCAGGTGTGCCACTGCCCGGCCCCTATCTCTCTCCCTCTCTATCTCCCCCTTCCTTCTCAATTTCTGGCTGTATTTATCCAATAAATAAATAAAGATAATAAAAATATTAAAACAAAACCTGCTCTGAAGTTGGAGCAAAGAGATATGCTCTCTGGTATGGAGTCCACGCCTTATTGTGACTAGTACTGTCCAGGGAGACACTCCCTCCATATAGTCGGGCCATCAAGCACTGGCTTTACACATGCATTTACTAAGTAGAAAGGTAAAACCCCAATATTAAAGAAAGGGCAACAAAAGGGAATAAATAAATATTTTAAAAAAGGTAAAACCCCAAAGACCTAGGAGTGGTGTCTCTAGGTCCTAGACACAAGAGGGTTCCTTTTATTTAAAGATGTGTCCATTTCTAATGTAGGGGTTACAATAAAAGTGATTACGTTATATTTCTGTGTATTTGGTTGGTCAACAAGATCAAATAAAAATGAAACCTTCCAGGGGTCGGGCGGTAGCGCAGAGGGTTAAGGCACGAAGCACAAGGACCGGCGTAAGGATCCCAGTTCCAGCCCCCGGCTCCCCACCTGCAGGGGAGTCGCTTCACAGGCGGTGAAGCAGGTCTGCAGGTGTCTGTCTTTCTCTCCCCTCTCTGTCTTCCCCTTCTCTCTCCATTTCTCTCTGTCTTACCCAACGACGACATCAATAACAATAAAACAACAAGGGCACCAAAAGGAAAAATAAATAAGAAAAAATATATTAAAAAAGAAACTTCCTTAGATTAAAGAGAGAGAGAGACTTGACAGTGGGCAAGAGCAGGGTTTGCCTGCCTGAGACCCCAGATTCCATTGACAGAGCTGAGTGGTACTCCAGTCTCTCTTTTTCTCATTAAATAAATAAAACCTTAACAATAAAATAAAGGGGGCCGGGCAGTAGCACAGCGGGTTAAGCGCACATGGCACGAAGCATAAGGACCGACGTAAGGATCCAGGTTTGAACCTCCAGTCCCCCACCTGCAGAGGGGTCGCTTCACAAGCGGTGAAGCAGGCCTGCAGGTATCTGTCTTTCTCTCCTCGTCTTCCCCTCCTCTCTCGATTTCTCTGTCCTATCCAACAACAACAGCAATAACAACAATAATACGTGCAAAAAATGGAGGGAAAATGGTCTCCAGGAGCAGTGGATTTGTAGTGCAGGCACCGAGCCCCAGCAATAACCCTGGAGGCAAAATAAAATAAACAAAATCTTTGCACAGAAAATAGAAATAGGGACTAGGTAGTAGTGCACCCAGTTGAGCACTACTCATGAACCCATTACCACATGAACCCAGGTTCAAGCCCCCAGTCCCCATCTGTAGAGGGTAAGTTCACAAGCGGTGAAGTAGTGCTACAGGTGTCTTTCTTTATCTCCCATTCTCCTCGAAATTTCTGTTTTAACAAATTAAATGAATAAATATTTTTTAATTTATTCCCTTTTGTTGCCCTTGTTTTATTGTTGTAGTTATTATTGTTGTCGTTGTTGTTGATAGGACAGAGAGAAATGGAGAGAGGAGGGGAAAGACAGAGAGGGGGAGAGAAAGACAGACACCTGCAGACCTGCTTCACAGCCTGTGAAGCGACTCCCCTGCAGGTGGGCAGCCCGGGGGCTCGAACCGGGGTCCTTACGTGGGTCCCTGCGCTTTGCGCCACCTGCGCTTAAGCCGCTGCGCTACCGCCCGACTCCCCCGCGAATAAATATTTTTTAAAAATGGAAAGAAGGAAGCGGCATGGGGAGGCGGGGTAGTGAATAAGCCCCTAAACTAATCCTCAGACAAGAGGTCCCGAGTTTGAGCCCTGGCACCACATATATATCAGAGCGGTGCTGTGGTTCTCTCTCCCTCTCTCTCTTTAATAAATGAATCACTAGTGCTGGTGCAATAGCTCACTTGGGCAGAATGCTGCTTTGCCTGTGTGGGAGCCTGGCCCCCACCACACTGAAGGAAGCTTTGATCCTGTGGTCTCTCAAACTCTCTCTCTCTATGCCTTTGACTCTTATCTAAAATAAATAAATACAGACAAATACTTAAAAAATACAAATGCATCCCCCAAAGGTCATATTTAAAAGCTACTTCCTCTCCAGGAATCAAACCTCGGCCCTAAGGCACACCAGCCCTGTGCTCCAGCTGGCTAAGACTTCTCCTGGACCCCCGAAGTGACTCCGTTTGGGTGGGATCATGGTGGTTTTGGTTCTTTATTTCCCCAGTTTTGCACTATGAATTTATTTTCTAATCAGAAGACAGTATCACAGTATTTATTTTGAAAAGTATGTACTGCTTGGGGGCGGGGCTGTAGCACACCTGGCCTGAAGCTCAAGGACCTGCTAAGGATCAAGGATCCTGTTCTGAGCCCCCGGCTCCCCACCTGCAGGGGAGTCACCTCACAGGCAGTGAAGCAGGTCTGCAGGTGTCTTTCTTTCTTTCTTTCAACAATGTTTATTTCTAAGATCTCAGGTGGACATGAGGTTTATTTTTTTTTAATATTTATTTAATTTCTAATTTATTTTCCCTTTTGTTGCCCTTGTTTAACATTGTTGTGGTTATTGATATCATCGTTGTTAGATAGGACAGAGAGAAATGGTGAGAAGAGGGGAAGACAGAGAGGGGGAGAGAAAGACAGACACCTGCAGACCAGCTTCACCGCCTGTGAGGGGACTCTCCTGCAGGGGGGCTCGAACTGGGATCCTTATGCCGGTTTTTGTGCTTTGCAACACGTGTGCTTAACCCGCTGCGCCACCACCCGACTCCCAGGTGTTTTTCTCTCCTCCTCTCTGTCTTCCCCTCCTCTCTCCATTTCTTTCTGTCCTATCCAATAATTATAACAACAACAAGGGCAACAAAAATGGGGAAAACGGCCTCCAGGAGCAGTGTATTTAGTGCAGGCGCTGAGCCCCAGTGATAACTCTGGAGGCAAAAAAGGAAAAAAGTATGTATTACCAAAGGTCATACCTCATCATTGCAAAAAGACAAAAAAGAACAAAAATATGTTAAAACAGCAGATTAATGATGTCTCTCTCCCCACCTCCAAACTCAGCGCTCCAGGCTTGGGAAGAATACTCTCCTACTTTTTTTCCCTGAGCCTGCTATTTTGACAGGGAAAAAGAAAAAAAAAAAAAGCGTAAATTTAAAAACTCTGTTATCTATTCATTTGTTATGTATTCATTTGTCTTTCACCAGAGCATCCCTCCCGACCCGCACCCAAAGTGGGTCCGTTCTCTGGAGGCCCCTGCGCCCCCCGCCTCTGCCCAAGCTCCCCAGAATCCCAGGCCCGGCCTTGGCAGCCCCCTCCCATCCCAGCCGCCAGGGAGAGCAGAGCCCAGGGCCAGGCCGGGAGCGGGGCTTCAGGGAGGCCTCCCTCCCCCGTGGGTGGGGTCTGCGCGGCTCCGCCCGCTGCCTTTCTCCAGGAGTAATTAAGAGTGAAACCCTCCTCCCATGACCCGGGTGCTCCCGCCCAGGCTGATTTACACATGAAAGGTCCACCGAGGGCCTGGGCTTTCTCCTTTTCACATCCACAAAGAGGCGCGGCCTATAAATAAAACCTCTCTGAGAGAAACAAGGGGGGGGGGGAGAGAAAGAAAGAAACTGAGGTTCAGGAAGGGGAACCTCATTCAGGGTCCCTCAGGGAGTTAGTTACACGGGGAAAGCCTGGGCTCTGGAAGTGGGAAGAGCATTAAACTGGAAATGATCTAGTCTCCATCACTGTAATGGTTACACAGCGGTCAAAACTCACAGGACTACAAGGGGAAAACAAAAACACGGGACTACTAGAAAAAATTTTTTTTTTAATTTATGCGTTTATTTGATAGAGGCAGCCAGAAATTGAGAGGGAAGGAGAGAACGCGAGCTGCAGCACTACTTAGCGGTTTCTGCAGCTTTCGCTCTACAGGTGGGAACCAGGGGCTTGAACCCAGGTCCTTGTGCACTGTAACATGTGCTCTCTACCAGGTACACCACCACCTGGCCCTGGGAGAAAATTTTTAAAAATATTTATTTATTTACTTATCCCCTTTTGTTGCCCTTGTTTTATTGTAGTTATTATAGTTGTCGTCGTTGTTGGATAGGACAGAGAGAAATGGAGAGAGGAGGGGAAGACAGAGAAGGGGAGAGAAAGACACCTGCAGACCTGCTTCACCGATTGTGAAGTGACTCCCCTGCAGGTGGGGAACCAGGGGCTCGAACTAGGATCCTTCCGCCGGTCCTTGAGCTTTGTACCACCTGCACTTAACCCACTGCGCTACCGCCCGACTCCCGGAGAATTTTTTTATAAAGCAAAATTGAGGTTGAATTTTTTTTAAGAGAGAGAACTTTATACAAAGCATATTACAATGGCCCTGTCTTTGATAAGGTAAAATAACGAGAGCAGAGAGATAGCAGCTCCCTAGGTAAATACGCGCTTGCTTTGCCAGGCACGTGGCCCAGAGTAGATCCCTTCACCACATGGGAGATGTCAGGCCAGTGGGCTAAGCTCCTGTGCCTGGCGTCTCTCCCACCCTCCTCCCTCTCTCTTTTTGAATGAAAAAGCAGCACAGGAGCATTGAAATCACACATATATACAAGGCTCTACAACAAGTAAAAGGCATGAATTAAGTGAGCAAAAAGGTACAGCGCACAGGAAAGGAAAAGCAGAGACGCCAGTGGGATAAAGTCCCCTGAATGCTCGAGGTCTCGGCGCCATCTCTAGCAGTACTGCCCCGTTTACTTCTGGACCCCTAGCCTCAGGCCCTGTGCTGGGAAAAGTCGCTTGTTTCCGTGAGTGAAGGGGCTAAATAGTCCTGGATCCATCATTCCATCTAAAACAGAGGAAATTGAGACACTGGGGTTGGGGGGGCAGGTCCTCCCAGTCAGTTCAGAAGTCACCTCTTCTGAGAAGCCTTCCTGGATACCCCTTCCACTCTCAGACTGACTTCTGGGCTCTCAAAGAATCAGGCGTATTCCCATTCCTGCCCTCATCGTGTCGTATAGCATTTCTCTGGTTTTCTGTGTCCTCGTGTGGGTATTCAGTTTTCTGTGGGAGGGTCCGGGTCTGTTTTGCTTATGGTGCTTATCCCAGTGCCTGGTACAGAGCAGGTGGAATGTCTGATGAATCAATGAATCAACACATGTCTTAGTTCTGGCCTGAGGTCTATAATTGAATCACGATGGTGTGGGCAGGAGCTGGCGAGGGCTCGAAGCAGCAGGAATGAATGAGCCAGAAGATAGAACCAGGAAACCCCTGCGCAGCAGAGAGGAGTTGAAAGGCCTGACTTCTAGAGAACAATCCTGCTGTGACCCCTGCAGGAGATCCAAGCCTCCTGTTTCACAGGGGAGGGGCGGCAGGAGAACAGCCTGGCTCCCAGCAGATGGCCGGGGTGGGAGGGCAGGCACAGGGAGTCTGCAATCTGCCCGCATCTGTTGGAGTCTGGGGGGTGGGGTGGGGTGGACCCAGGGGGCATAGGACTGTGGCCATTTCCCAGCTCTAATGCTTGTAGGTTGTGGGTCAGCCCCAGCCCTCAGTCTCCACATCCGTGAACTGGGGCGGGGGGTGGGGGGCTTACTCAGGATGTTTATCCGGAGGTTGAAATGCTTACTCTGTGGGCTTCTCACGGTATATATATATATATATATATATATATATATATATATATATATATATAATTTTATTATTAGAGACAGAGAAATTGAGAGGGGAAGGGGAGATAGGGAGAGAGACAGAGAGACACCTGCAGCCCTGCTTCACCGCTCGTGAAGCTTACCCCCTGAAGGTAGGGACCAGGGACTTGAACCTCGGTCCTTACGCACTGCAATGTGTGCACTTCACCAGGTGTGCCACCGCCTGGCCCCAGGTTATATTTTAAGCCCCCCAACCCAGACTCTCCCAAATGTTTCTCACCCTCATTAGAACTGTGGGTTCCTAATGATATTACTATTAAATGCATTTTTAAAAATATTTATTTTCCCTTTTGTTGCCCTTGGTTTTTATTGTTGTTGTTATTGATGTCGTCGTTGTTGGATAGGACAGAGAGAAACGGAGAGAGGAGGGGGAGACAGAGAAGGGGAGAGAAAGACAGACACCTGCAGACCTGCTTCACCACCTGTGAAGCGACTCCCCTGCAGGTGGGGAGCTGGGGGCTCAAACCAGGATCCTTAAGCCAATCCTTGTGCTTCGCGCCTCCACGTGCGCTTAACCCGCTGCACTGCCGCCCTTCTCTCTGAAATGCATTTTTAAATATTTAGTTATGTGGAGGTGGCACAATGGATAAAACATCGGACTTTGAAGCATGAGGTCCTGATTTCAGTCCCTGGCAGCACATGTGCCAGAGTGATGTCTATGAATATGAATAAATCAATAATTCTTTTTTTGAAGATTTATTTATTATGGCTGAGGAGGTAGCTCAGTTCGTAGAAACACAATACTTGGAAGCCTGCAGCTCCTGGTTCAGACACCACTTATACTGGAGTAGTGTTCTGATTCCTCTCCTGTGAAACTCCTTCTCACTGTACTTCATATAAGACAGAGAGAGAGAGAGAGGCAGAGGGAGAGGGAGAGGGAGAGGGAGAGAGAGAGGATATCAGAGCTTCACTCTAGTACTTGCAATGCTAGGGATTGAATTTGGAACCTCATGCTTGAGAATTTCACGCCATATTCACTGTGCCATCTCTCAGGCCACAACTACTATATTATTATTTTTTCTGTTTGTCTGCTCCTGGCAGACATTTTTCCCCCCTTTTGTAATTTCAGACAGAGAGGAGAGAGAAACGAAGAGATGTTATAGCCCCACTCCAGCAATCACGGGACCCCCCTGTTGCCGTGTCTGCTGCTTCCATATGGTAGCCGGGGCTTAAACCCAGGTGCTTGACTGCAGTACAGTGCGTCCTCTACTGGAGGGCCTGGCTTTTGTCCCCAGCAGTAGCTATTGCTACTATGTTTCAGGCAATGGACTGCGCACTTTATACACGTTACTTCATTTAATCTTTTTTTTTTTTTTTTTTTAAAGCAGATCACTGTTCAACTCTGTTTCTCTGGCTTATATGGTACAGGGGATTGAACCTAAGACTTTGGAGCCTCATGCATAAGAGCCTCTTTGCATAACCATTATGCTATCTACCCCAGTCCCTTCATTTAATCTTAATCTTTTTTTTTTTTTAAAGCAGAGCACTGTTCAGCTCTGGCTTATGGTGGTGCAGGGGATTGAACCTGGGACTTCGGAGCTTCAGGCATGAGAGTCTCTTTGCATAACCATTTTGCTGTCGACCCCCGGCCCCTTCATTTATTCTTCACAACCACCTTGTAAGGTGGGCTTGTTCTTTTCTTGTTTTTAGCAAGAAGCCGCAGCATCTCTCTGCTGTATGTGGTGCCAGGGGTCAAACTTGGGGGGGTCTCACAATGTAAGCCCTGAGCCCCTATTGCTATTCCTAGCTCCCAAAGAAGAAGCAAGTTCAGAGAAGTACAGTGATATGATCTGCTCCACTCAGCTTCTAAGTGGGCGACCAGGCTGTTAACCATTATAAACCTCAGTGGCTTGTTCAAACAGATTGCCAGGCCCCACCCCTGATTCCTGCACAGAAGTCTGGGTGGAGCCTGAGAATTTGCATTTCTAACAAATTCCCAGGTGATGCTGCTGCACGTCCTAGAGAACACTTTGAGAACTGCTGCAAATACCGAGATTTCTCCACTGTCATCATCCCAATTAGGCAGGTTATGTCATGTCCAGCCTTAGAATAGGCTCAACTCGAGACTGTGAAGCCTGGTATAGATCATTTAGCACTTGGCATATATGAGCCCATATTCTTAATTAATTATTTAAAAAAGCTTTCATTTATTTTAAAAGGGCAGAAAGTACCTAGAAAATATCAATGTGCAGGGCTGGTGGACAAGGTCATTGTTATTATTATTGTTGTTATTGATGTCATTATTGTTGGATAGGACAGTGAGAAATGGAGAGAGGAGGGGAAACAGAGAGGGGGAGAGAAAGATAGACACCTGCAGACCTGCTTCACCGCTTGTGAAGTGACTCCCCTGCAGGTGGGGAGCAGGGGCTCAAACCAGGATCCTTATGCAGGCCCTTCGCGCCATGTGCGCCTAACCAGCCGCGCCCACTGCCCGACTCCCTTATATATATACATATACATATTTTTTTTAGTTTTCTTTTTTCCTCCTTTTGTTGCCCTTGTTGTTTTATTGTTGTACTTGTTATTGATGTCATCAACAGGACAGAGGGAAATGGAGAGAAAAAGACAGAGAGGGGGGAGAGAAAGACACCTGCAAACCTGCTTCACTGCCTGTGAAGCGACTTCCCTACAGGTGGGGATCTGGGGGCTTGAACCAGGATCCTTACGCCAGTCCTTGCACTTCGTGCCACGTATGCTTAACCTGCTGCGCTACCACCCAACCCCCGGTATTTATTATTCTATATATGTAGTATTTATTTGCAAGAGAAGGGAGAGAGGATCAGAGCAGTGCTCAACTCAGGAATAAGGTGGTATAGCTTCTGCTGCCTCAGGCATGTAAGTTGGTGTTCTGACAGGCTGAACTATCTCCCTGGCCCTAGAACTCTCTGGATAAGTCAACTCATTGGATTAAGGACTGGGGGGTGTGAAGTAGCAGAGCACCCAACTTGCAAGGATTTCATGCCAGGTTCAATCCTCAGAACTGCCACTCTGCTCCACCTTCACCACCCCTCATGAAAAGAATAATCAATAGAGGTAACTCATGGGAACTGGATCACTGGTGTGATCACACTCACCTTGTCTGCTGGAAAACTCAGAAGTGTGCGATGCCGGCAGCAGCGGGTGGGCTTATCTCTGCTTCGACCGCTATCCCCTCCTCCTGAGGTCCAGTGTGACTACAGGTTTACCAAGAGTCAGCTGGGTTGCTTTTTCTAGTCAGCTATCTTTTTTCCTTTTCTTATTCTTTTAAAAAATTTTATTACTGTTTGAATATTGGCTTATAAGATTTCAAGATAGCAGGGATAGAGTTCCATACTGCACACACTGCCAAAGTTCTGTGTGCCGCCCCAACACCCCCCTTCCCCGTGATAGCCCAATGGTTCTTACGCAGTCTTTTTTTTTCTTTTTAAAAAATATTTATTTATTTATTTTCCCTTTTGTTACCCTTGTTTTATTGTTGTAATTATTGTTGTTATTGATGTCGTCATTGTTGAAATGGAGAAATGGAGAGAGGAAGGGAAGAAAAAAGGGGGAGAGAAAGATAGACAGCTGCAGACCTGCTTCACCGTTTGTGAAGCGACTCTCCTGCAGGTGGGAAGGAGGGGGTTCGAACCAGGATCCTTAAGCCTGTCATTGCGCTTTGGGCCACGTGCGCTTAACCCGCTGCACTACCGCCCTACTCCCCACAAAGTCTTTTTTTTTTTTTTTTTACTTATTGGATATAGAGAGAGAGAAATTGAAAGGGAAGGTGGAGATAGAGAGATAGAGAGAAAAGAGAAACACCTGCACTATTGCTTTAGCACTTGTGAAGCTTCTCCCCCGCGGGTGGGGAGGAGGGGCATGAACCCTGTCCTTGTATATTGTAGCATGTTCATTCAACCAGGTGTATCACCTGACCCCTACAATAAATATTTATTTATTTAGTATTTAAATATATTTTATTTGTTGATTTTTGGATTGAGACAGAGAGAAATTAAAAGGGGAGGAGGGAATAGGAAGGAAGGGAGGGAGGAGGGAGGCAGCAGGGAGGGAGAAAGAAATAGAGAGAGAGAGAGAGAGAGAGAGAGAGAGACTCCTGCAGCACCACTTCACTGCTTGTGAAGCTTCCTCCCTGCAGGTGGGGACTGGGGGTTTGAAACCCTGTCCTTGTACACAGTGATCTGTGTGCTCACCAGGTGTTCCACCACCTGGCCCCTTATCTATTTACTAATAGGAGAGAGAATCAGAGGCCACTCTGGCACATGTGATGCTGGGAGCAAACTTAGGACCTTGCCACCTCTTGGGCTGCTTTGAATATTTTTTTCTATTTTTTATTTATGATTAATAGTGGGTTACAGTATTTTACTTATTCCCTTTTGTTGTCCTTGTTTTATTGTTGTAGTTATTGATGTCATCGTTGTTGGATAGGACACAGAGAAATGGAGAGAGGAGGAGGAGACAGAGAGGGGGAGAGAAAGCTAGACACCTGCAGACCTGCTTCACCACCTCCTTATGCCGGTCCTTGTGCTTTGCGCCACCTGCGCTTAACCTGCTGAGCTACAGCCCGACTCCCGGGGTTACAATATTTTAAGATTACAATGCTTAGTTGCACACCACATCCACCACCAAAGTTCTGTGTCCCCACCTCCTGTCTCCTAAAGATAACCTCCATGGTTGCTTTGAATATATTTTAAAAGTAGAACCAACAAGGCTTGAACGGAAAAGGGATCAAAGGTATACTCAAGGACATCTGGCCTGAACCCTTGGAAGGAATGGAGTTACTATTAGTTGTTTTTTTTTTTAAATAATTTATTTCTTTATTGGGGAATTAATGTTTTACATTCAACAGTAAATACAATAGTTTGTACATGCATAACATTCCCCAGATTCCCATTTAACAATACAACCCCCACTATGTCATTCATCATCTTTCATGGACCTGTATTCTACCCACCCACCCACCCACCCCAGAGTCTTTTACTTTGGTGCTATACGCCAATTCCATTTCAGGTTCGACTTGTGTTTTCTTTTCTAATCTTGTTTTTCAACTTCAGCCTGAGAGTGAGATCATCCCATATTCATCCTTCAGTTTCTGACTTATTTCACTCAACATGATTTTTTCAAGGTCCATCCAAGATCGGCTGAAAACGGTGAAGTCACCATTTTTTACAGCTGAGTAGTATTCCATTGTGTATATAGACCACAACTTGCTCAGCCACTCATCTGTTGTTGGACACCTGGGTTGCTTCCAGGTTTTGGCTGTTACACATTGTGCTGCCAAGAACATATGTGTACACAGATCTTTTTGGATGGGTGTGTTGGGTTCCTTAGGATATATCCCCAGGAGGGGAATTGCAGGGTCATAGGGTAGGTCCATTTCTAGCCTTCTGAGAGTTCTCCAGACTGTGCTCCACAGAGGCTGGACCAATTGACATTCCCACCAGCAGTGCAGGAGGGTTCCTTTGACCCCACACCCTCTCCAGCATTTGCTGCTGTTACCTTTTCTGATGTATGACATTCTCACAGGAGTGAAGTGATATCTCATTGTTGTCTTTATTTGCATTTCTCTGACAATCAGAGACTTGGAGCATTTTTTCATGTGTTTCTCAGCCTTTTGGATCTCTTCTGTGGTGAATATTTTGTCTAAGTCCTCCCCCCATTTTTGGATGGGGTTATTTGTTGTCTTGTTGTTGAGTCTGGCAAGCTCTTTATATATGTTGGTTATTAAACTCTTATCTGATGTATGGCATGTAAAGATCTTCTCCCATTCTGTGAGGGGCCTCTTGGTTTGGGTAGTGGTTTCTTTTGCTGCGAAGAAGCTTTTTAATTTGATGTAGTCCCATAGATTTATAATTGCCTTAGTCTTCCTTGTAATTGGATTCGTTTCATTGAAAATGTCTTTTTTTTTAAATATTTATTTTATTTATTTATTCCCTTTTGTTGCCCTTGTTGTTTTATTGTTGTAGTTATTATTGTTGTTGTCATTGTTGGATAGGACAGAGAGAAATGGAGAGAGGAGGGGAAGACAGAGAGGAGGAGAGAAAGATAGACACCTGCAGACCTGCTTCACCGCCTGTGAAGCGACTCCCCTGCAGGTGGGGAGCCGGGATTCGAACCGGGATCCTTATGCCGGTCCTTGTGCTTTGCGCCACCTGCGCTTAACCCGCTGTGCTACAGCCCGACTCCCGAAAATGTCTTTAAAATGTATGCGGAAAAGAGTTCTGCCAATATTTTCCTCTAAGTATCTGAAAGTTTCTGGTCTAACATCCAAGTCCTTGATCCACTTGGAATTGACTTTTGTATTTGGTGAAATACAGTGATTCAGTTTCATTCTTCTCCATGTTTCAACCCATTGTTTCCAACACCATTTGTTGAAGAGACTCTGCTTTCCCCATGTAATAGTCTGGGCCCCTTTGTCAAAGATTAGATGTCCATACGTTTGGGGCCTCATTTCTGGGCTCTCAGTTCTATTCCACTGGTCAGTGTGTCTGTTCATGTTCCAGTACCAAGCAGTTTTGATGACAATGGCCCTATAATACAGTTTGAGATCTGGGAGTGTGATGCCTCCAGTTCTGTTCTTTTTTCTCAAGATTGTTTTGGCAATTCTAGGTCTTTTCTGGTTCCAGATAAACATTTGTAGCATTTGTTCTATTCTCCTAAAAAATGTGCTTGGGATCTTGATGGGGATAGCATTAAATTTGTAGATGGCTCTGGGTAATATATTCATTTTGATGATGTTAATTCTTCCATCCCATGAACATGGAATATCTTTCCACTTCTTTGTTTCTTTTTCAATTTCTTTGAGTAGTGACTCATAATTTTCAGTATACAAGTCTTTCACTTCTTTGGTTAGGTTTACTCCTAGATATTTTATTGTTTTTGTTGCTATAGAAAAAGGAATTGATTTCTGGATTTCAGTTTCTTCTAACTTAGTGTTTGCATAGACGAATGCCACTGACTTTTGAATGTTAATTTTATAGCCTGACACATAACTGTATTGCCTGATGATTTCCAAAAGCTTCTTGCTGGATTCCTTAGGTTTTTCCATGTATACTATCATGTCATCTGCAAATAAGGAGAGTTTAACTTCTTCTCTTCCAATCTGTATTCCTTAAATTCCTTGCTCCTGCCCGATTGCTATGGCAAGAACTTCCAACACTATGTTGAATAGTAATGGTGATAGTGGGCAGCCCTGTCTAGTACCTGACCTGAGGGGAAATGCTTCCAGTTTTTCACCATTGAGTATGATGTTGGCTGTAGGTTTGCTATATATAGACTCCACTATCTTCAGGAATTTTCCATCTATTCCCATTTTTTGTAGTGTTTTGATCATAAAGGGATGTTGTATTTTGTCAAAGGCTTTCTCTGCATCTATTGATATGACCATGTGGTTTTTGGTCTTGCTTTTGTTGATGTGGTGGATCACATTGATTGATTTACGTATATTAAACCAACCTTGCATGCCTGGGATAAACCCCACTTGGTCATGATGAACAATCTTTTTGATATACTGCTGTATCCGGTTGGCTAGAATTTTGTTCAATATTTTCGCATCTATGTTCATCAGAGATATTGGTCTGTAGTTTTCTTTTTTGGTTGTGTCCCTGTCTGCTTTTGGTATCAGGGTGATGTTGGCTTCATAGAAGCTGGCAGGGAGTATTCCAGTGTCTTCAATCTTCTGGAAGACTTTTAAAAGTAGAGGTATTAGTTCTTCTTTGAAAGTTTTGTAGAATTCATTTGTAAAACCATCTGGTCCAGGACTTTTATTTTTGGGAAGATTTTTGATAACTGTTTCAATTTCATTAGCTGTGATGGGCCTGTTCATGTTATCCACTTCCTCTTTACTTAGTTTTGGAAGTTGGTAGGTATCTAGGAAATCATTCATTTCTTCCAGGTTCTCTAGCTTGGTGGCATATAGTTGTTCATAGAAGCCTCACATGATATGTTGAATTTCTGCAGTGTCTGTTGTGATATTTCCTCTTTCATTTACTATCCGATTTATTTGGGTCTTCTCCCTTTTTTGTTTTGTGAATCTGGCTAAAGGTTTGTCGATTTTGTTTACTCTTTTGAAGAACCAACATTTACTTTCATTGATCTTTTGTATGGTTTTCCTATTCTCAATGTTATTTATTCCTGCCCTAACTTTAGTAATTTCTGTCCTTCTGGTTGCTTTGGGATTCCTCTGTTGTTCTTCTTCTATGTCTTTAAGATGTGCAATCAGGCTGTTTATTTGTGCCTTTTCTTGTTTCCTAATGTGTGCTTGTATAGCTATGAACTTCCCTCTTAGGACTGCTTTACCTGTGTCCCAAATATTTTGATAGCTTGTGTCTTCATTTTCATTGAACTCTCGAAACATTTTGATTTCTTCCTTGATTTCCTCTTTGACCCAGAAGCTGTTAAGAAGCGTACTGTTGAGCTTCCACATTTTGGGACTGTTACTAATCTTTTGTTGATTGTTAAGTGTTAGTTTAATTCCACTGTGGTCTGAGAAGATGCTTGGGATGATTTCAGTGCTCTTGAATTGGCTGATGCTGTCTTTGTGGCCTAACATATGGTCTATCCTTGAGAATGACCCATGTGGATTTGAGTAAAATGTGTATTCCAGTTTCTTGGGATGAATGACTCTGAAAATGTCCAATAGTTCTAGTTAATCTATCTCTTCATTTAGCTCCCTTATGTCTTTACTGATTTTCTTCCTGGATAATCTGTCAAGTAGAGAGTGGGGTGTTGAAGTCCCCTACTATGATTGTGTTGCTGTTAATATATTGCTGTAGCTCTTTCAGTAGAAGTTTGATGTATTTAGATGGCTTCTCATTGGGTGCATAGATATTAATAATTGTTAAGTCCTCTTGATTGACTGATCCTCTGAGCATTAAGTAGTGTCCATTCCTAACTTTCTTAATCTTATCTATTTTAAAGTCTATCATGTCAGATATGAGAATAGCTGTTCCTGCCCTTTTTTGTGGGCCATTGGCTTGTATGATAGTTTTCCATTCTTTCACTTTAAGTCTATGTTTGTCTTGTTGAGTTAGGTGAGTTTCCTGTAGACAACATATTGTTGGGTTGTGTTTTCTGATCCATCTTCCTACTCTGTGTCTTTTAATAGGTGAATTCAGGCCATTGACATTTATTGATATCAAAGATTGAAGATCTTTTAACGCCATTCTTGTAGAGTTTTAGAGTGTTTTGATATATGTCCTATTTGTGGTGGTCTGGTTGTTTATAGGGGACCTTTCAGAACTTCTTTCAGGGCAGGCTTGGTGATGGTTGCTTCCTTCAACTGTTGCTTGTCTGAGAAGGTTTTGATGCTTCCATCTAGTCTGAATGACAATCTAGCAGGATATAGTATTCTTGGCTGAAAGCCTTTCTCATTGAGCACTCGATAGATATCTTGCCATTCTCTTCTGGCCTGTAGTGTTTGTATGGAGAAGTCTGCTGCTAATCTTACGGGTTTTCCTTTGTAGGTGACTCTTTGTTTTTCTCTTGCAGCCTTGAGGATCCTTTCTTTATCCTTATTCCTTTCCAATCTAAGTATGACATGTCTTGGTGTCTTTAGGTCTGGGTTAATTCTGTTTGGGACCCTCTGGGCTTCTTGAATCTTTATGTCTTTGGTGTTGTCTAGACTAGAGAAATTTTCAGCTATTATGGCCTGGAGAATGCTTTCTTCCTCTCCTTCTCTTTCTTCCGCTGGTAAGCCAATAATGCGTATATTGTTTCTTTTGAAGTCATCCCATAGGACTCTGTTGTTGTTTTCAGCATCTCTTAATCTCTTTTTGAGATCTCTTACTTCTTTTTTAGTTGTCTCTAATTCATTCTCAATCTTGCTAATTCTGTCTTCAGCCTCATAGATTCTATTCTCTCTGCCCTCTACTGTTTTCTGGAGTTCATCTATTTTGTTGCCCTGCTCTGATACTGTTTTAGCTTGTTCAGCTAGTTGCCTTCTTAGCTCAGCGATTTCAGCTTTCAGCTCTCTAATAACCATGAGATTGTTAGAATTTTCTTCCATTTTCTCATTTGTTGTTCCTGCATTTCTGATTACAATGTTTTCAAATTCTTTACTCACTCCTGTTATTATTTCCTTAGCTAATGTTTGGATGTTGAACTCGTTGTTTTGTGCTTCGCCCTCTGGAGGACTTTTAGCTGGACTCTTGTCCTAGTTCGAGTCTCCAATATTTTTTCTTGTTGTTTTAACCATTTTATATATTATTTTATGAGTTCCCTTTATCAGTACTTTTCAAATTATTGATCACTATTGCCTGGATTGACTTGTGTCTAAGTAAGTTAATTAAAGGGTTTACAGTGGTGGAAGTTAACAGTTTTTTCAATCCCTGAGTTGGAGCTTAGTGGTTTAAAAGCCTCTTTTTTTTTTCTTCCCTGTAGGCTATGGGAGCCTGAGGGCTTGTAAACTATCAATAGGCTTCTTAGCTTAATCACTGACTCCTGACCAAGAGATAAAGCAGGGTGTGGCAGAGATAATCCAGTGGTTATGCAAAGAGACTTTCACAGCCCCTCAGCTATGCCACCTAGGTATAGGTCTTCTCCTGAGTTTCCTGGTTAGATCTCTGTCCCCTGGTGTCCCTCCCTGTTGCTGCTCCAGATTCTGAGGGTAGTAGCAATGGAGACTCAGAGTTGCACTGGTGAGTCTCTGGGGAGTCCTTTCCTCCCTTCAGCTGTCCCCTTGTTGGTGGAGCAGACTGGAGGTGGTGTCTCCACTGATAAACTGTTGAACTGTTAGCAGCCACTTAATCTCTCCTTAGGCCCCTCTCTCCTCTCTGTCCCCAGCCACGCGTGTTTGTACTCACGGGTGATTTACTGGGTTCCTGTGGTCATTCTAGTCCTGTCTTGTTTTGGTCCCGGGTGGTCTCCTTTGGTATTCCTAGTTGATCCGGGAGAGGAGAGGAGAGGAGAGGAGAGGAGAGGAGAGGAGAGGAGAGGAGAGGAGAGGAGAGGAGAGGAGAGGAGAGGAGAGAAAGCGATCTGCTGCTCGTAGCTCCACCTCCGGAAATCCTCTCCCCACAAAGTCTTATAGACAAGTTGGCTCCCTTTTTTTCCTTTGCAAGTTGCTGTGTTTCAAATCTCTGTATTCTACATGTGAGCAAAACCATCCCACAGTTGTCTTTCACTTCCTTCCTTACTTCACTAAGCATCATCATCTCCATTTCCATGTGTTTTGTCCCTAAGGAGACAGCATCGTCTTTTGGAGTTGCAGAGTAGTATCCCATAGAGTGTGCATCACGTGACCTCTCTTTCCAGCCAGCCATCAGTGGGCATGTGCGCTGCTTCCACTCTTTGGCTACTGTGAATAACACAGTTGTGAACAAAGGGGTGTATATGTCCTCTGGTCAGCTATCCTTTTTTGCCTCCAGGGTTATCGCTGGGGCTCAGTGCCTGCACTACTACGAATCCACTGCTCCTGGAGGCCATTTTTCCCGTTTTGTTACCCTTGTTGTTATTGCTATTGTTGCCATTGTTGCTGTTGGATAGGACAGAGAGAAATTGAGAGAGGAGGGGAAGACAGGGAGGGGGAGAGAAAGATAGACACCTTCAGACCTGCTTCATCGCTTGTGAAGTGACCCCTCTGTAGGTGAGGAGTGGGGGGCTTGAACTGGGATCCTTGTTCGTTCGGGTCCTTGGGCTTTGCACCATGTGCACTTAACCCACTTTGCTACTGCCCGGCCGCCCTGGTCAGCTAGTCTTATGTCAGATCATTGTATGACAAGCCGATGACCCTGGAGTGAGAAGAGAAAACAGATGTTCTGTAAAACTGGATGCTTTAGAAAGACCTGAAAACATTAGTGGGTGTGTGTCATTCATTATACATTTTCCCGGAGCTAATGAGTGTTATACACCAAGGGCGAGCCCACATATAAACTGTGGTCTCCAGCTGGTGGTGATGTGGGTTCACTGGTAAGAGGAACACACCGTGTGGGATGCTGGTGCTGGGGAGAGGTGTGCATGGAGCTCTTGCTAGTGTGACTGTGAATCTAAAACTGCCCAAAAACTAAAGTCAAGGAAAGAGGAAGGAAGACAGGGGGAAGAGGGGCTGGGCAGTGGTGCACCAGCTTAAGTGCACATAGTACAAAGGGTAAGGACCCGCACAGGGATCTTGGTTCAAGCCCCTGGCTCCCCACCTGCAGGGGGTTAGAGAGGAAGAGACAGAGAGACACCTGCAACACTGATTTACCACTCACAAAGCTTTCCCCCTGCAGGTGGAGGCCGGGAGCTCGAATCCAGGTCCTTGCGCACTGTAACACGTGTGCTCAACCAGGTGCACCACATTCATCCAACCCCCATATATACACCTATAAAGAAAAGGAAAAATAGCAGGTCTCTATTCGTTAAAAGAAGGAAAGTAAGATAGAGGAAGGTACCACCTATATAAGCATAAAATCTGAGCAAAACTGGGATTTTTAGCATAAGTCACTTGTGTGGAGCAGGGGGAGTTAGTTGGTTAGGGATGGCCTAGACAAGTGAAGATGACTGAATGGGGATAGGGTGGAATTCTAAAAATCTGAACTACTAAGGCCTTCAAATCTACATCACCTTTTAAGAAGCCCAAACTAGAACACAGAGGAGTGTTTCAGACAGGAAAGATGTGGGGGAATGCCAACCAGCTGAGTCGGACCAGGCTCAAAGAGAAGCCTTTGGCCCTGCATCAGAAGACTGGAGGAGGAATGTACAGCAATAGGTCTTTAAGGTAAAATAGACTATGTGAGAGTTGCAGTATTTTTAATCATTTCCTGCCTCAGTGGACATTTTTCAATAAACTTGCCAAGTGCTTGTGTAATCTCATTGGATAAGAGAAATTATACTATATACTTTTAAATTTTTATTATTATTTTAATATTTTAAGTTATCTCTTTAGGACAGAGACAAAGAAATTGAGAGGGAATGGAGAGAGAGGCAGACAGACATCTACAGCTCTGCTTCACCACTTGTGAAGCTTTCCTCCTGCAGATGGGGACTGGGGGCTCGAGCCCAGGTCCCTGCACACTGTAATGTGTGCATTCAACCAGGAGCACCTCTACCCTGATTCTATATGCTTTGTTTTAATTTAAAAAGAAAGAGGGAGAGAGTCAGGCGGTAGCGCAGCGGGATAAGCGCACATGGCACAAAGCGCAAGGACCAGCATCAGGATCCCGGTTCCAGCCCCTGGCTCCCCACCTGCAGAGGAATCGCTTCACAGGCGGTGAAGCAGGTCTGCAGGCGTCTATCTTTCTCTCCCCCTCTCTGTCTTCCCCTCGTCTCTCCATTTCTCTGTCCTATCAATGACGACATCAATAACAACAATAATAATAACTACAACAATAAACAAGGACAATGAAACGGAAAATAAATAAATAAAATATAAAAAGATAAAAGAAAGAGGGAAGGGGTATTGCTATTCTCTCTTTTAAAGATATTTGTTTTGTTTATTTACTTAGTTATCGCCTCCAGGGTTATCTCTGGGGCTCGGTACTAACACTATGAATCAACTGCTCTTGGCAGCCATTTTCCATTTTATGAGATAGCACAGAGAGAAATGGAGAGAGGAGGGAGAGAGAAAGACAGACACCTGCAGACCTGCTTCACTGCTTGTGAAGCTTCCCTCCTGCGGGTGGCGGGGGGTGGGGAGTCCTTGTGCTTAGTGCTGTGTGCACATAACTGTGTTCTCTACCATCTGGCCCCCAGGATGAATTTATTTATGAGGAAAGAGAGAGAGGGAGAGAGAACCAGAGCATCACTCTGGCACATACACTGTTGGGGACCAAACTCTGGCCTTAGAGCTCTGTCCACTGAGATAACATCCAGACTGAGATACCATCCTTAATTATTTGTTGATTTCTACTTTATCTCTCTCACCAGGCAATGATATCTGTTTTTAAAAAGTAATTTATGAGATGATGGTTTTCTTAGGTGTGAGGAGAGTGCACAAAATTTTTAAATATTTTTTAATTATCTTTGTTTATTTATTGGATAGAAACATCCAGAAATTGCGAGGGTAGGGGGAGATAGAGAAGGAGAGAGATAGATACCTGTAACGCTGCTTCATCACTTGTGAATCTTTCCCCTTGCCGGTGGAGTCTGGGGCTCAAACCTGGGTCCTTATGCTTAGTAACATGTGCGCTCAACCAGATGCACCACCACCCAGCCCCCCCAGGCAATGATATCTTATATTGGCACGGTACTTTCTTGTTTATGAAGCACTTTCAAGTCTGTTTGGTTTAATTTAATTCTCACAACTCTGGGCAGCTGGTAGTACAAGTTGAGAAACTGTGACACAGGGCTGGGTGGTGGCACACCTGGTTGAATGCACATGTTACAATGTGCAAGGACCTGGGTTCAAGCCCCCTGTCCCCACCTGCAGGGGGAAAGTTTTTCGCGCGCTGATACAGTGCTGCAGGTATCTCTCCCTTTTTATCTCCCCATACCCTCTTGATTTCTGGCTGTCTCTATCCAATAAATAAATAAAGATAATATTTTTTTCTTTTTTTAATTTAATATTTATTCCCTTTTGTTGCCCTTGTTGTTTTATTGTTGTAGTGATTGTTGTTGTTGTTCTTGATGTCGTCATTGTTGGATAGGACAGAGAGAAATGGAGAGAGGAGGGGAAGACAGAGAGGGGGAGAGAAAGACAGACACCTGCAGACCTGCTTCACCACCTGTAAAGCGACTCCGCTGCAGGTGGGAGCCGGGGGCTCAAACCAGGATCCTTACCCAGGTCCTTGCACTTTGCGCCACGTGTGCTTAACCCACTGCACTACCGCCCGACTCCCGACAATAATTTTTTTAATTAAAAAAAAAAGAATCTGAGGTATGAAAAAAATAAAAGCTTGGGAGTCAGTCGGTAGCGCAGCAGGTTAAGCTCAGGTGACTCAAAGCACAAGGACGACGTAAGGATCCTTGTTTGAGCCCCTGGCTTCCCACCTGCAAAGGAGTCACTTCACAGGCGGTGAAGTAGGTCTGCAGGTGTCTGTTTTTTTCTCTCCCTCTTTGTCCTCCCCTCCTCTTTCCATTTCTCTCTGTCCTATCTAACAACGACAGCAATAACAACAACAATGAAGATAAACAAGGGCAACAAAAGGGGAAACAATTTTTTTTAAAAAAAGAAAGGCTTGTGGTCTGTGAGACGGCACAGTGGATAAAGCATTGGATTCTCAAGCATGAGGTCCCGAGTTCAGTCCCCAGCAGCACGTGTACCAGAGTGATTCTCTGGCATTCTTTCCCTCTCTCCTCCTATCTCTCTCATTAATAAATAAATAAAAATAAAAAAGGCTCCAAGAAAATCTACTGGGTAAGGCATTCACGGGGACCAGATTTTAGGCTTCCTTTCTGTACCTCACTAGTTCCAGGGCACTGTGCTGACAAAGGAATCTAAATAACAGCACTGTGCTCTTACAGCTGGGAGGAGATGCCTTTGGGTAGGGCCAGGGAGATAGCTCCACATGTTCAAGCATGTGAAAACTCAGAGGTCCCAGGTTCAATCCCTGGCACTGCCATGAGCTAAATGTTCTGATCTCTCTCCCTTCAACACCCCCCCCCCCAGTAAAAAACCCCAATGTTGTGGTCCAGGCAGTGTCGCACTTGGTTGACTGCACACATCACTGTGCACAGGGCCCCGGATTCCAATCCCTGGTCTTTGCCTGCCCCCTCAGGGGAAGTTTCATGACTAGTGAAGCAGTGCTGCAGGTGTCTCTACCACTCCGTCTCCCCCTCCACTTTTGATTTATGTTTGTCTTTTTTTTTTCTTAATTTCTTTACTGGGTAACTAATGTTTTACATTTGACAGTAAATACAATAGTTTGTACATGCATAACATTTCTCAGTTTTATGACAGTGCAATCCCCACTAGGTCCTCTGTCATCCTTCGTGGATCTGTATTCTCTCCACCCACCCACCCCAGAGTCTTTTACTTTGGTGCAATACGCCATGTCTTTTTTAAAAAAATTTATTCCCTTTTGTTGCCCTTGTTGTTTTATTGTTGTAGTTATTATTGATGTCATCGTTGTTGGATAGGGCAGAGAGAAATGGAGAGAGGAGGAGGAGACAGAGATGGGGGAGAGAAAGACAGACACCTGCAGACCTGCTTCACTGCTTGTGACTCCCCTGCAGGTGGGGAGCCGGGGGCTCAAACCAGGATCCTTGTGCCGGTCCTTGACCTTAACCCACAGCACTACCACCCGACTCCCCTCAAAACTTTTGTATCTGCTTTATCTCTGGATCCTGGCACACCGTTGCTCTTTGGGAAGTAGTCGGTGCTCCGGTGAAGAGGAGGAGATAATAACGGAGTGAGAATCTTGGAGCTAGACATTTTTTTTCTCTGCATCCAGTGTCCCCATCTCTAAGTTGAAAGTGAAAAGTTTTCCTCCTGAGGAAAAAGGACAAACTCACTTATGGACTGTATGTTCAGGCACTTGTATGCCACCCCCTGCATACCCAGGGTGGGCTACTTGGAGCCCCTAGTGCCCCCTGTGAAGAGCCCCTGATCTGGAGGTTCTGAGGCCCCTTCTAGCTCTGATGTGAACAGCTGTAATGGTAATGATACTAGGATCCAGAAATTTCTTGGCATTTGCTCTGGGTCAGACCCTGTCCTGAGAGTTTTATCTTATTTACTCTCTCTCTCTCTTTCTCTCTCTCCCTCTCTATTTCAAAGATTTTATTTATTCATGAGAAATGAGGGGATCAGGTGGTAGCGCAGCGGTTTAAGTGCATGTGGTGCAAAGAGCAAGGACCGGCACAAGGATCCCCTGGCTGCAGGGGGGTCATTTCACAAGCGGTGAAGCAGGTCTGCAGGTGTTTATCTTTCTCTCTCCCTCTCTGTCTTTCCCCCCTCTCTCCATTTTTCTTTGTCCTATTCAACAACGACATCAGTAACAACTAATAATAACCACAAGAACAAGGCAAAACAACAAGGGCAACAAAAGGGAGAAAAAAATAGCCTCCAGGAGCAGTGGATTTGTAGTGCAGGCACAGAGCCTCAGCAATAACCCTGAAGGCAAAAAAAAAAAGGATAGGAGAGAGAGAATGAACCAGACATCACTCTGGTACATGTGCTGCCAAGGATTGAACTCAGGACCTCATGCTTGAGAATCCAGTGCCTTATCCACCATGCCACCTCCCAAGACCACTATCTTATTTAATCTCTTTGTAGTCCTAGGTTGCTGTCATTACTAGTCTCTTGTGCAGATGAAGGAACTGAAGCTTAGAGGAACTGTTACAAATTACTTGCCCACTGTTGCAAACCAAAAAGGTGGGTTTGGCTTCCAGTGGAGGACTGTGGGCCCCAGGGGCCTGGCACTTTCCTCCAATCCGGGAGGATTTAAACAGGTGACCTCTGTGTGGCCCATCCAAGGTCAAACTCAAGTTACTATATCTGAAGACTGGATTGCAGTGCTGGCAGTCAGTCATTCATTCATACAAGCATTCATTCAACAATGAACACCTCCTGTGCACCAGGCAGAGTGGCTAGTGTGGCCTCACACTGGCCATGTCCCTCGCTGTGACCCTGCCCTGTCTGTTGTGTCATTCCTCAGCAATCTTGACCTGTACAGCACCAAAGCGATTGCCACATCCTTTCTGAGATGTAGGGCCAATCATCACCCCCTGCCCTGAGCCCCACACAAGATTCACTGAGTGTGGTGGTACTGTACAGGGTCTCTCTGGTCGTCTTCCTCCAGTTTCCAGAATCAAGGCTCTCTGAGGTCAGAGCTCAGGAGTCTGCATCTTCCATGCTCCCCAGGTGACTGATACACACTGAGGTGTGTGTGGTCTATTTGACACTGAGGAAAAAGTTTCTATTCAATATAGTGATTCAAGGGGTTCAGGGAAGGCTTACCAGAAGAAGAGGCCTTCGAGGAGAGGGCTGAGGGGTGCACAGACATGAACAGGTCAAGAGGGGTGGGGAAGAAACACGTCAAGGAAGAAGCCAAAGGGAGCAGAAGATAGAGCTTAGCATAGAATTTATATGCCTGTGGTCCGGGAGGCGGCACAGTGGATAAAGTGCTGGACTCTCAAGCGTGAGGTCCTGAGTTCAAGCCCCGGCAGCACATGTACCAGAGTGATGTCTGGTTCTTTCTCTCCTCCTATCTTTCTCATCAATCAATAAATAAAGTCTTAAAAAAAAAAAAAGAATTTATATGCCTGAGGCTCCAAAGGCCCTAGGTTCAATCCTGGGCATTACCATATACCAGAAGTGAGCAGTACTCTGGTCTCTATCTCGGTTTTTGTTGTCTCTCTTAAAAAAAAAACAGGAGCCGGGCAGCAGCACAGCGGGTTAAGCACAGGTGGCGCAAAGCACAAGGACCGGCGTAAGGATCCCGGTTCCAGCCCCGGCTCCCCACCTGCAGGGGAGTCGCTTCACAGGCAGTGAAGCAGTTCTGCAGGTGTCTATCTTTCTCTCCCCCTCTCTGTCTTCCCCCTCCTCTCTCCATTTCTCTCTGTCCTATCCAACAACAATGACAACAATAATAACTACAACAATAAAACAATGGCAACGAAAGGAAATAAATAAATAAATATTTTTAAAAAACCTTTTCTTTCTTTTTTTTTTTAATTAAAATGACTTGGAAAATAGTGCAACTGGTAGAGCACTGGACTTAAGGACCTGAAGTTCCTGATTCACCCATATTACTAGAAGCTATCTCCTCTCTCCTCCTTCCCTTCCTTCCCCCCTCCCACCTCTCCACTTCCCTCGCATATGTAAGAAAATAGAATAAATCTCTAAAGAAAGGAAAAAGCCAAATGTCCTTGGGACTGAGGGGCATGTGGAGAGAGTTGTGGGAAGCAGATTAGCAACAAGTGTGCCCATGGGCCGGTGAGAACAGAGAAGAGGTGCCTCCCTCAACCTTGGGAGTCCGGCTAACCTGCAGAGGAGGGACCCTGTTTTCCAAGGCCTAGCTCTCAGCAGCTGCTTTGCTTTCTTATATCTTGGGATAGGAGGATGGCCTGATCCACAGGGAGGTGTCGTCACCTCAGACACTAGCAGCCTCTTACCTTCCAGCTAGAGGTGGAGACCAAGGTGGGCAGAAGCCCAATATTTCTCTAATCTGGATTCTGCTTTCACCTAATTGTCAAACTAAGCCTTTGTTTGTTTGAACTAAACCTTTCCGTCCAGAGTCCTCAGTGCCCAGTAGTAAATAGTGATGTTTGAATAAGTGGAGAAGCCCTTTGTAATGGGAGCAGAACACCTGCTTTTTTGACCCGCCCTATTGCAGAGGAAGCCAGGCTTGCTTTCCTCTGGAATAACCCTCAGGGCCACCTTGCATGACTCATCGTCAGTAAGGAGGAGTCTGGCTCTGGCCCGCCTGGATTCCAGTCCTGCCTTGGCCATTTTCTACTTACTTAGTCTTGAAAACTGCCTCAGTTTCCTTCTCTGGCAAATGAAATGGAAGTTTCTATGAACTGGTCAGTAGTGGACTCCAGCACACAGTAGGACCTCAGGAAAGGCTGGATGTGACCACTGCTCAGGACAAGAGCAGAGTGTTGGGGGCACGATGATGAAAGACAAGTGAGAGACCCCTGTAGGATTTTTGATTTCATGGAGAGAGGAACAACAAAATGAACTAAAATGAAACAGTGCAGACTACTGTGTCACAAGAAAACTGTGCCCCTTGCAGTGAAGAAAAAGGGTCTCTGGAGAAGGTGTGGCCAGGGAAAGCCTGATATTTAAGGGAAATGCTGACAGGACAGAGTAAGGGGAGAGATTCTGGCTGGGGAGCCTCCAAGGGTAAAGGCAGCACAACAGATAAAGCCATCGGAGGGACACTGGGGACAAGGAGGCTGGGAAGATGGTGACATGACACCCAGCTTGGAGAAATCTCTAAAGGTAAACTTTGGAGGAAAACTGGAAGGCTGGAAAAGAGGCATATTCTTTTTTTTTTTTTTTTTACCTCCAGGGTTATTGCTGGGACTTGGTGCCTGCACTGTGAATCCAGTGCTCTGCTCCTGGAGACCATTTTTTCCCTTTTTATTTTTTATTGTTGCCCTTGTTGTTACTGTTATTGTTGTCATAGCTGTTGTTGTTGCTGGATAGGACAGAGAGAAATCGAGAGAGGAGGGGAAGACAGAGAGTGGGAGAGAAAGACAGACACCTGCAGACCTGCTTCACCGCTTGTGAAGTGACCCTCCTGCAGGTGGGGAGCCGGGGCTTGAACCAGCTTCTAGGCATGTGCGCTTAACCTGGTGCACTACCACCTGGCCCTCGAGACTTATTATTTTTTTCTTTTATCTCTATTTATTGGATAGAGACAGCCAGAAATTGAGAGGGTACGGGGAGATAGAGGGAGAAAGAGAGACACCTGCCGCACTACTTCACCACTCGTTAAGCTTTCCCTTTGCAGATGGGGACTGGGGGCTTGAACCTGGGTCCTTGTGCATTAAAACATGTGCACTCAACCAGGTGCACCACCATCTGCCCCAAGGCTTATTCTTTATGTGTGTGTGTGGGGGGTAGGGCTGGAGAAAATTTAGGTATATATTAGCTATAAACTCTTCAATAATTATTAAGAAAGATATGGGTTAGTTGACACCCAAGATTTCATATTTCAAATGCAGCTGTGTGTTTGACTAGGCTTTGATAAACTTGCCAGGTTGTTGATTTTTTTTTTTTTTGCTTCTCATCTGTAAAGTAGGGACAGTAGTAATTCCTTCAGAGTAGCATGCTGTCACTATAAATCTACACAATTGATTTGTTTCAAGTTTATCTAGTAAAAAGAGGGGAAATCGTACATCATAGGTTATCTATTTTTTAATTTCTTTATTGGGGGATTAATGTTTTACATTTGACAGTAAATGTACAAGCATAACACTTCTCAGTTTTCCACATAACAATACAACCCCCACTAGGTCCTCTGTCATCCTTTTTTGGACCTGTACTCTCCCCCACCCCCACCCCAGAGTCTTTGACTTTGGTGCAATACAGCAAGGCTGTGAGCTATTAACAAATGCTATTTTCACTTTCCCCTTTTCAATAAGTGTATTAAAGACAGTTTAAAAACATGGGGGGGGAGCATAATGGTTATGCAAAGTGACTCTCTTGCCTAAGGCTGGCTCCAAAGTTTCAAGTTCAATCTCTGGCACCACCATAAGCCAGAGCTGAACAGTGCTCTGGTTAAAAAAAAAAAAGGGGGGGGGAGTCAGTTGGTAACGCAGTGGGTTAAGTGCACATGGCGCAAAGCGCAAAGATCTGCATAAGGATCCCAGTTCAAGCCCCCAGCTCTCTACCTGCAGGGGAGTCGCTTCCCAGGCTGTAAAGCAGGTCTGCAGATGTCTATCTTCCCCCCTCTGTCTTCCCCTCCTCTCTCCATTTCTCTCTGTCCTATCCGACAACGACAACATCAGTAATAACTACAATAATAAAAAACAAGGGCAACAAAAGGGAATAAATAAATAAATATTTTTTAAAAAGAAAGGAAGAAAAGAAAAAAAGAAATGAGGGCAAGGGAGCTAGCATAATGGTTATGCAAAGCGACTCTTAGGCCTGAGGCTCCAAAGACAACAGGTTCAATCCACCCCCCCCCACCCCACCCCCAGTAAACTGGAGCTGAACTGTGTTCTGGTAAAAGAAAAAACAAACTAACAAAACAGATAAATTCTTACTTCAGGGGTTGGAAAGAGTAAATCAGGCAGCCTGTGTTGCCTGCTAGCTCTGCAGTAAGGCTAGGCTAAGTAAGCCACTAGCATTAATAAAGGAGTGCTCCCCAGGAGGTGGTGCAGTGGATAAAATGTTGGGTTCTCAAGCATGAGGTCTGGAGTTCATTTCCTGGCATTGAATGTGCCAGAGTGATGACTGGGTTCTTTCTCCTCCTCCTCTTCATAAATAATAACAATGATAATAAGTGGGAGTAGACAGCATAATGGTTATGCGGAGAGATTCTTATGCTGGAGACTCCAAAGTTGCAGGTTCAATCCCCTGCACCACCATAAGCTAGAGCTGAGCAGTGCTCTGGTAAAAAATATATAAATAAATAGAATATACTTATTCTATTTATTTATATATATTATATATAAATTATATAATATATAATATACATAATATATATTATATTATATATAATATATAATTATATATATTTTATATATATATATATATATATATATATATACACCCATCAGGAAATAGATGTCTATCCGCCCTACAGAAGCAGGTACAGGAGAGATATCTGAGGTCTGTCTCTAACATACAATTATCATCCATTGCAAAACAGGAACGCTATCATATCTCCTTTCTGCAATCCAAACAGCAACTGTAGGGACAATAAACTCCCAGTGAGCTGAGGCAGGGAGATCTTTGGAGGGGGCCAGGTGGTGGCGCATCTGGTTGAGCACACATGTTACAGTGTGCAAGGACCCAGGTTCAAGCCCTAGTCCCCACCTGCAGGGGGAAAGCTTCACGAGTGGTGATGCAGGGCTGCAGGCCTCTTTCTTTCTCTCTCCTTCCTCTGTCCCTTCATTCCTATCAATTTCTGGCTGTCTCTATAAATAAATAAACAAACAAATAAAATAAAATAAGAAAAAGAAGGAAGATCTTTGGAGTGGTCCTGTCTCTCTCTTGTCTCCCAGGTTCAGGGAGCCCTTGCAGAGTCCACTCTGCCCTGCAGGGAAGGAGGCTCAATGCGCATGGGGGGAAATTCTCAAAGAAGTAAAGTTTTCAGATTCCATCCAGTCTGGGGGAAGACTCAGAGGAAAAGTCTCAGAGACAGGGCCATAAGGAACTCAGGCCTGACTCCCTCCTGGAAGGACTCAGACCAGATCCTCCCGCTGCAGGTCGCAGGTGGCGCTCGCACATGCGGAGCCTGCCACCCACAGGGCGAGAGCGATAGTGCAAGCGCCGGGGCCGGACAGCCCTGACCCAGGTAGATTTGTCTTTGGCCTTGGGCACCTGGGGGAAGAGGCCTCTATCCTTCAGGGGGCTTACAAGGGAAGTGTCGGTGGACACCTTCTAATCTGCGTCCTTGTGAAATTTTATTACACAACTTATTTTTATATTTTATTTTATTTTTTGCCTCCAGGGTTATTGCTGGGGCTCAGTGCCTGCACTACGAATCCACTGCTCCTGGAGGCCATTTTTTCCCTTTTGTTGCCCTTGTTGTTTATCGTTGTTATTATTATTGTTGTTTTTGTTGAATAAGATAGAGAGAAATGGAGAGTGGAGGGGAAGACAGAGAGGGGGAGAGGAAGACACCTGCAGACCTGCTTCACCGCTTGTGAAGCGACCCCCCTGCAGGTGGGGAGCCCGGCTGGAACCTGTATTCTTTTTATTTTATTTTATTTTTAATTTATTTTTTATTTAAGAAAGGATAAATTAACAAAACCATAGGGTAGGAGGGGTACAACTCCACACAATTCCCACCACCCAATCTCCATATCCCACTCCCTCCCCTGATAGCCTTCCCATTCTCTATCCCTCTGGGAGCATGGACCCAGGGTCGTTGTGGGTTGCAGAAGGTGGAAGGTCTGGCTTCTGTAATTGCTTCCCCGCTGAACATGGGTGTTGACTGGTCGGTCCATACTCCCAGTCTGCCTCTCTCTTTCCCTAGTAGGGTGGGTCTCTGGGGAAGCTGAGCTCCAGGACACATTGGTGGGGTCTTCAGTCCAGGGAAGCCTGGACGGCATCCTGATGGCATCTGGAACCTGGTGGCTGAAAAGAGAGTTAACATACAAAGCCAAACAAATTGTTGAGCAAGGAACCTGGATTCTTACCCCAGTCCTTGCGCTTCACACCATGTGCACTTAACCCGCTGCGCTACCGCCTGGCTCCCGCAAGTTATTTTTAAAAGTTATTTCTTCTAAGTTTATTGTATTATATATGATAGTTCCGACAGAAAGAGGTACAAGCCAGAGAACCACTCTTGTACATGTGGTACCACTTAAAGGACTTCACAGAAACAAGTGAATGGGGCCAGGAGGTGGCGCACCAGGTTGAGCGCACATCTTATAATGTGCAAGGACCCAGGTTCCAGCCTCTGGTTCCCACCTTCAGGGGGAAAGCTTTGTGAGTGGTCAAGCCGTGATGCAGATGTCTCTCTGTCTCTCTCTCCCTCTCTGTTACCCCCTTCCCTCTCAATATTCTGGTTGTCTCTATCCAACAAAAATAAAAATATTTATTTCCCCTTTTGTTGCCCTTGTTTTTCATTATTGTTGTAGTTATTATTGTTGTTATTGATGTCGTCGTTGTTAGATAGGACAGAGAGAAATGGAGAGAGAAGGGGAAGACAAAGAGGGGGAGAGAAGGATAGACACTTGTAGACCTGCTTCACCACCTGTGAAGTGACTCCCCTGCAGGTGGGGAGCGGGGCTCGAACGGGGATCCTTCCGCCATGCGCTTTGGCCACGTACCCGCTGTGCTACTGCCCAACTCCCAAAGTTTTTTTTTTAATGTCTGGTATTATGAAAATTTATTACCACTGCACTTTCAACATCAAACTTAGGATATTGGCCTTTCCTTCTTGTATAAGGCCAACAGAGAGACATTGGCCACTTTGACGACCTTAAACCAGGCTCTAGGAATGTCACCAACAGTATGACCTTTCTGACCAAATCCAGCAACCAGAACTTCATCGTTTTACTCAATAAAATTCAAGCAAACATCATTCGGCACAAGGTTGATTTCTTTTGCCATTCTTGATCAACTGGACTTGGACACATTTCCTGATAGCAGAATTTGGCTGTTCGGCTTCAACCCCTACTTTTTCCAACACAATCCCCTTGGCATGGGAAGCACCTCCAAAAGGGTTGGCCTTCAGGGCTGTGTCCAGATGGGCTTTCTTGTATTGCTTATCATGCCACTTCTGGTCCCACCAGTGGCTACGCAGCTTCCTGCCAGTCAGTCCCACCACACTTGCCCATCCTGCTGGTCACACGGGCCCGAGCAAGAGGGAGATAAAGATAATCTTTTAAGAGTAAAGATAATTAAAAACAAATTGATTCGTTAAAAAATGAGGAATAGGGAGTCAGGTGGTGGCTCAGTGGGTTAAGCGCACATGGTGCAAAGTGCAAGGACCAGCATAAGGAGCCCGGTTTGAGCCCCAGCTCCCCACCTGCAGGGGAGTCGCTTCACAAGCGGTGAAGCAGGTCTGCAGGTGTCTGTCTTTCTCTCCTCCTCTCTGTCTTCCCCTCCTCTCTCCATTTCTTTCTGTCCTATCCAACAACAACGACATCAATAACCACAACAATGTTAAACAACAAGGACAACACAAGGGAAAATAAATAAATAAATATTTAAAAAAAAATTTTAAGGGGAGTTGGGCTGTAGTGCAGTGGGCTAAGCGCAGGTGGCGCAAAGCACAAGGATCGGCATAAGGATCCCGGTTCGAACCCGGGCTCCCCACCTGCAGGGGAGTCGCTTCACAGGCGGTGAAGCAGGTCTGCAGGTGTCTGTCTTTCTCTCGCCCTCTCTGTCTTCCCTCCTCTCTCCATTTCTCTCTGTCCTATCCAACAACAATGACAACAACAATAATAACTACAACAATAAAACAACAAGGGCAACAAAAGGGAAAAAGTAAATAAAATAAAAATAAATAAATAAAAAATTTTAAATGAGGAATAGCGGGGGTTGTTCGGTAGCGCAGCAGGTTAAGCGCTCATGGTGCAAAGGCAAGGACTGGAATAAGGATCCCGGTTCGAGCCCCAGCTCCCCCCCTGCAGGGGAGTCGCTTCACAGGCGGTGAAGCAGGTTTGCAGCTGTCTGTCTTTCTCTCCTCCTCTCTGTCTCCCCTCCTCTCTCCATTTCTCTCTGTCCCGTCCAACAACGACAATGGCAGCAATACCGACAACAACAAGGGCTGTAACAAGGGCAACAACAACAACAACAAAAGAAAAAAATGGTTCCCCAGAGCAGTGGATTCGTGGTGCAGGCACCAAACCCCAGCACTAACCCTGCAGAAAAAAAGAAAAGAAAAGAAAAGAAAAGAAAGAAAGAAAGAAAGAAAGAAAGAAAGAAAGAAAGAAAGAGAGAAAGAAATTAGGAATAGCTTTAAAAAGATGTCCATCAGGAATGGTAGCATTGTGTAGGCATGAAGCCCCAGTGAAAAAGACTCTGATGGCACATCATCATCATCATCATCATCATCATCATCATCGTTCCTGTTGGGCTAAATTAATACATGTACAGGGTCTAGTACACACTAGGTACTTAAGAAATGTTAGCTAATAATGATTATCCTATGAAATCCTTTTAGTATCTCCAACTAACAGTTTCTCAGCTCAAGCAAGAAATGTCAAACTTAACACCCCAGAGTCATACCTGCTGCTTCCATCCTCAAAGACCCCATGACTTTGAAGTCCTTTTCTCTTCAGACGCACTAAAGTCAGGCAAGACTCTGAGAGCAGATCAGTAGAGGTGGGGCTAGACCTTGATGTCACATTCCAAGCTGTGATGCCTCTGGGCTGGGGAGACTCTCATTCCCGAGGCTTTGAGCTCCCAGGTTCAAGCCCCAGAGCTGAGCAGTGTTCTGATTTCAGAAAGAAATCTGGGGAGTCGGGCGGTAGCGCAGCGGGTTAAGCGCACGTGGCACAAAGCGCAAGGATCGGCGTGATGATCCAGGTTCGAGCCCCCGGCTCCCCATCTGCAGGGGAGTCGCTTCACAGGCGGTGAAGCAGGTCTGCAGGTGTCTTTCTCTCTCCCTCTCTGTCTTCCCCTCCTCTCTCCATTTCTCTCTGTCCTATCCAACAATGACGACATCAATAACAACAATAACTACAACAATAAAACAAGGGCATCAAAAGGGAATAAATAAATAAATATTAAAAAAAAAAAAGAAATCGGGAGTCGGGTGGTAGCGCAGCTGGTTAAGTGCATATGGCGTGAAGCGCAAGGACCAGGGAAAGGATCTGGGTTCGAGCCCCCGGCTCCCCACCTGCAGGGGAGTCGCTTCACAAGCAGTGAAGCAGGTCTGCAGGTGTCTGTCTTTCTCTTCCCCTCTCTTTCTTCCCCTCCTCTCTCCATTTCTCTCTGTCCTATCCAACAACAATACATCAGTAACAACAACAATAATAACTACAACAATAAAACAACAAGGGCAACAAAAGTGAATAAATAAATAAATATTTTTTAAAAAGAAGGTAAGTTTTAAAATGAAGAAGGAGAAGGAGGAGGAGGAGGAGGAGAAGGAGAAGAAGAAGAAATCTGCCAGAATTTATGACAGCTTACCTGCCAGTCTCTCTCTCTAGACAGACTGGGTGTCTGGTGTCCCCCCAGGTTGAGGACACAGCTGAGACTCTAATTGGAGTTTATTTATTTGTGAAAGAGAGAAGCAGAGCATTGCTCTAGCACATGCTGTGGTGCTGCTATTTGAACTCAGGGCCTTCTTCCTTTGTGTACCTCCTGGGATACACTAATTTAATGAACTAGTGACACTGATCATCTCAGCCAAGTTATTCAGAAGATGGAGGTGGTAGTCTCAATACTCTGAATCTGCCCTGCAGAGTGCTTGACAAAAGCCTCTGTGCCCTCTCCTAGGGGCAGCCTTTTGGTGGACAAGTGTTCTTGGTCTGGGAACAGGTGGTGATCTTTGCTGGGAGAAAACCACAGTGGCAGGCAGGGTGCCCTAGATAAGCTCTCCCCTAAGCAGACCATGTCCTTGGCTAAGCTGCTGTCTACACCCCCCAGTCTCTGACCCTGATGTCTTTGCTCATTAGCAGCTGCCCCCAGAATCAGGGGGCCCAGCCTCCCACTCCGTGTCAAGGAAATAGAGCATCACTGAGCACCATCGTGGCTCAGCACAAGTGTAAACATCACCAGCTGCCAGAGAGGATGACGTCAAAGGCAGGCCTGGCTGGCCATGGCCTTGGGGAGGCTCCCTGCACAGATGGGGGCAGGGAGATAGTGAGGGGGCAGCAGGGACTGTGGACTGCCATCTCAGCACCCCAAAGATATATCTTTTGGTTCAGTCTACTCTTGAGGACCCCAGGACATGACATTTTCTTTCCAAGCCTCTTCTGTTCCTTTTCTTGCTAGCCCCTATTCAGCTCTGCATGAGATTGACAGGTGATCTCAGAGCAGGAAAGATTCCGCCTAGAGCAAAGTCTATATGGATTTGACATTAAAAGCTCTGACTTGGTCTCTTTCTCTCCCCCTCTCTGTCTTCCCTTCCTCTCTCCATTTCTCTGTCCTATCCAACAATGATGACATCAGTAACAATAATAACTACAACAATAAAAAAAAAAGGGCAACAAAAGGAAATAAATAAATAAATATATTTTTAAAAAGCTCTGACTTGAGTACCAGACTGTATGGGTCCCCTACTTACCCAAAGCTTTGTGACCTTGAGCAGCTTTCTGGACCTCTCAGACTCAGTCTCCTCCTCTGAAAAATGGGAAGAATAACATCCTGCTCCCAGGATCCTGGCTGAGGTCACACTGTTCAGTGAGTGCCTAGCATCTGCTGAGCACTTGGCCACAGTGAAAGGGATAGAGCCCTGGCCCCGTGGTGATCAGTGAAGGAAGAAAAGCAGACAGAAAAAGCCCATAAATATTTAACACAGCAGATGGTGGTGAGTGCCATGGAGGGAGATACGGCACAGGAGGGGGGCTAGGATGTCAGCAGTGGGGAGCAGCTAGTTCACACTGGGGTGGTCAGGAAGGTCTTTCTTTTTCTTGGACTAGGAGACAGCTCACCCAGTAAATCACAAGGACGTAGGTTTTTGTTCCCACACCTCTCTAGCTAAGAAAAAAAAGAAAAGGCTACTACTGGAAGCAGTGGAATCACACATGCATATATGTATGTATGCAGTGCTCTGGTTAAAAAAAAAAAAATCAGGTTAAGTGCACGTGGCGCAAAGCGCAAGGACCAGTGAAGGATCCTGGTTCAAGCCCCCGGCTCCCCACCTGCAGGGGAGTCGGTGAAGCAGGTCTGCAGGTGTCTATCTTTTGCTTCCTCTCTCTGTCTTCCCCTCCTCTCTCCATTTCTCTCTGTCCTATCCAGCAACAATGACAACAATACTAACTACACCAAAAAAACAACTAGGGCAACAAAAAGGGAAAGTAAATGAATAAATATTTTTTTAAAACGATTTTATATATTTGTCTCCAGGGTTATTGCCGGGGCTTGGTGCCTGCACTACAAATCCACTGCTCCTGAAGGCCATTTTCTCCCTTTATGTTGCCCTTGTTGTTTTATTGTTGTTATGGTTATTGTTGCTGATGTTATTGATGTCATTGTTATTGTAGAGAACAGAGAGAAATGGAGAGAGGAGGGAAAGACGGGGAGAGAAAGACAGACACCAGCAGACCTGCTTCACCACAGGTGGGGAACTGGGGGCTCAAACTGGGATCCTTACGCTAGTCCTTGCGCTTCTCACCATGTGTGTTTAACCCACTGCACTACTGCCTGACCCCCTATTTTTCTTTTAAAGATTTTATTTATCTATGAGAAAGATAAGAGGAGAGAGAAAGAACCAGACATCACTCTGGTACATGTGCTGCCAAGGATGGAACTTAAGACCTCAAGACTGAGAGTCCAGTGCCTTTCTTACCCACTGCGCCTCCTCCCAGAACACAAGAGATTTTTTTTAATCTTTTTATTTATTTATTTTCCCTTTTGTTTCCCTTTTTTATTGTTGTAGTTATTGTTGTTACTAATGTCATCATTGTTGGATAAGACAGAGAGAAATGGAGAGAGGAGGGGAAGACAGGGGGAGAGAAAGACAGACACCTGCAGACCTGCTTCATTGCCTGTGAAGCGACTCCCCTGCAGGTGGGGAGCCGGGGGCTCGAACCAGGATCCTTATACAGGTCCTTGTGCTTTGTACCACATGTGCTTAACCCACTGCTCTACCGCCCGACTCCCAAGAGATTTTATTTTAATGAGAAAGAGAGTTACAGAGATAGAGGGGTAGGAGACAGACACCAGGATACCAGAGTACTGTTCAGCTCTGTTTTATGGTGGTGCAGGGGGTTGAGCCGGGGCCTTCGGAGCCTCAGGCATGAGTCTTTTTTTTTTTTTTTTAAAGATTTTACTTATTTATTTATTAATGAGAAAGATAGGAGAAGAAAGGAAGAACCAGACATAATTCTGTCAAGTGTGCTGCCAGGGATCGAACTCAGGACCTCCTGCTTGAGAGTCCAAAGCCCTATCACTGCGCCACCTCCTGGACCACAGCCATAAGCATTATGCCGTCTCTTCAACCCCAAAATATTTGGAGCCCAGTGGTTGCACACCCAGCCAAGCATACACATCCCATGTATAAGAACCCAGGTCTGAATCCCCACTCCCTACTTGAAGAAACGTTCACAGATGGTGAAGCAAGGCTACAGGCATCTTTCAGTCTCCCTATCTTTCCCTCTCCTATCAATTTCTCTCTGTCCTATTAAATAAAATATTTAGAAGGAGTGGTCCAGGAGGTGGAGCAGTGGATAAAGCATTGGACTCTCAAGCATGAGGTCCTGAGTTCAATCCCTGGCAGCACAAGTACCAGATGGATGTCTGGTTCTTTCCCTCTCATTAATAAATAAAAAATAAATAAAAATAGAAAGAAAAAAGAAAGAAAGAAAGAAAGAAAGAAAGAAAGAAAGAAAGAAAGAAAGAAAGAAAAAAGGCCACCTTGAGGGAGTCCGGCGGTAGCGCAGCGGGTTAAGTGCATGCAGCGCAAAGCGCAAGGACCGGCTTAAAGATGCCGGTTCGAGTCCCCAGCTCCCCACCTGCAGAGGAGTCGCTTCACAGGTGGTGAAGCAGGTCTGTAGGTGTCTGTCTTTCTCTCCCCCTCTCTGTCTTCCCCTCCTCTCTCCATTTCTCTCTGTCCTATCCAACAACAACGACATCAATAACAGCAATAACTACAACAATAAAACAACAAGGGCAACAAAAGGGAATAAATAAATAAAATATTTAAGAAAAAAGAAAAAAGGCCACCTGGAGCAGTGGCTTTGTTGTGTAAGCATCAAGCTCCAGTGATAACCCTGGTAGCAGTGAAAAGTTTATTGAGCTGGAAGATGAGTAGCTCACCTAGTAAGTCTTTAATGTGTCCCGCTGTGTTGGAGTTCTCTATGGGAGTGCCATGGACAGCACTATTAGAACTCCAGCGCTATTAGATGGTGGAGCGGTGCTGTGGAGTCTCTCCTGTCTTTCTCTCTGTTTCCCCCTCTCTCTCATAAAAGAGACTAGAGGGCCAGAGTGATATCACAGCAGTTGATTCAACAGACTTTCATGCCTGAGACTTGTAAGTTCCAGATTTAATACCCAGCACCACTGAACTGAGCAGTGTTGTGGTCAAAATAAAAAGGAGGTTGTGCAGGAGGTAAAAAAGCAGACACAGAATTCTCTTTTTTATACGATGGATGGATAGAATCCAGGGCTTCACACATGCAATGTTTATGCTCTGCCACTGAGCTACCAACTCCGTTTGTTTATTTATTTATCTATTTATTTATTTGACAGAGACAGAAATCGAAAAAGAAGGGGAAAAACAGGGAGAGAGAAGAGACACCTCCAACACTTCTTCACCACATGCAAAGCTTGCCCCCTGCAGGTATGGACTGGGAGCTTAAATAAACCTGGTTCCTTGTGCACTGTAACATAGTTAATTCTTATTTGTTTTAATTTTCTTATTTGGCTGGGGTTTTGTGCATGCCCAGTTTCACTGCTCGGACAGATTCTTCAGGCAGATAGAAAGAGGAAGTGAGGAGAAGGCAGAAACACCACAGCGCCAAAGTTGCCCTCAGTGCTATAGTGTCCTCTGTGCTACTGGACTTGGAACATGGGCAGAGGACATAACAAGGCAGGTGTCCTACTAGCTTAGCCGGCTCCTTACTTTTTAAGTTATTTTATTGATCTGTTTACTTTGGTTAGAGACAGAGAAATTGAGATGGAAGAGGAAGACAGGGAGGAATACACCTCTAGCACTGCTTCACTGCTAGTGAAGCTTCCCCCTGCAGGTGGGGACTGGGGGCTTGAATTCAGGAATTGCACATTGTAACATGCATGTTCTACCACGTGTGCCCAGCACCCATAAATTTTATTTTTCAAACCGTTTTTAGAGCTATGGATAGAGTTTGTTGGTTGTACATTAGATTTTCATACCTGATGCCCTTAGGTCCCAGGTTCAATCCCCAGCACCACCATAAACCTGAGTTGAGTAGTGCTCTGGTCTCTTTCTCAAATAAAACATTATTAGTATTTTTAAGATATTTATTTGTTTTCCCTTTTGTTGCCCTTGCTTTTTATTGTTGTAGTTATTATTGTTGTTATTGATGTCATCGTCATTAGGACAGAGGGGAAGACAGAGAGGGGGAGAGAAAGACAGACACCTGCAGACCTGTTTTACTGCCTGTGTTTTCCATCTACACCATGCCTCGGCCTAACGTGAGCTTAATGTGCAGCTTGGCGATACGAGAATCCGGCATGAAGCCCAGCCAGTCTATCTTGGCGTTACTCTCGATCGCACTCTATCATTTCACAAACATCTCATAAAAACTGCAGCAAAGGTGGGCGCGAGGAATCACATCATTGCAAGACTGGCCAGCTCCTCATGGGGCATGAGCGCTTCCACACTACGATCATCCTCTCTGGCATTATGCTATTCCACTGCAGAATACTGTGCCCCAGTATGGTTCCGTAGCCCCCATGTCCACTTGGTCGATTCCAAATTATATTCCTCCATGAGGATCATTTCTGGAACCATCCGTTCCACCCCGGTTCCATGGCTGCCAGTTCTTAGCAACATCGCCCCGCCAGATATTTGTCGGGATGCGGCATCATCTAAGTTCATTTCCCACGTCTACGCTCAACCGGACCTGCCAATATACGCGGATATCTTCGCCCACCCTGTCCAACGCTGGACGTCTCGTCACCCAATCTGGTCCCCTACGCCTAAACTGAACTTCTCTGTTCCAGACTCTTGGAAACAGAGTTGGCAGTCAGCTGAGGTAAAGAACAAACACCTCATCACAGACCCCTGCAAGCGTCAACCCGGCTTTGACCTAGCACGTTATGATTGGGCCCTCCTCAATCGCTATCCAACAGGCCATGGCCGGTGCGCCGCTATGTTCCACCGCTGGGGAGCCAGAGACGACCCGAACTGCCCCTGCGGCTCCAGACAGACTATGACCCACATAGTCAATGACTGCCACCTCTCCAGATTCAAAGGAGGTCTCAAAACTTTACATCAGGCTCAACCTGATGCTGTTGACTGGCTACGGAAGAAGGGCAAACGCTAGAAGAAGAAGACTGCCTGTGAAGCGACTCCCCTGCAGGTGGGGAGCTGGCGGCTCGAACCGGGATCCTTATGCTGGTCCTTGTGCTTTGTGCTACGTGCGCTTAAACCACTGTGCTGCTGCCTGACTCCCAATTTTTATGATTTTTTTAGATAGATACAGATAAAGTGAAAAAGACCATAGCAACAAAGCTTCCTTTATTGTGGTGGGGGCCAGGCTCAAATTTGAGCTGTGCACATGGCAAAGTAGCCCACCATCCAAGTGAACTATTTTGCTAACCCATAAATAAATGTTATTAAAAACTTTTTCACTTTGTAGGAAGTGGTGCAGTGAACTCTCAAACATAAGATCTGTAGCTCAATCTGTGTTACCACATGTGCCAGAATGATGCATTGCTCTCTCATAAATAAATACGTTTTTCAGAAAGCTGGTTTTAGATGATTAGAATGAAAGAAAAGAAAGAATTTTGTCTGTGGGGGAGGCAAGTGATAGCACATCTGGTTGAGCACGCACTGTGCACATATTGCCATACACAAGGCCCTGGGTTTGAGCCTCCAGTTGCCACCTTCATAGGGAAAGCCTTGCAAGTGGTGAAGCAGTGCTACAGTTGTCTCTTTGTATCTCTCCCCCTTCCCATTCAATTTCTGGCTGTTTCTATCCAATAAAGATTAGAATTTTTTTAAAAGTGGTAGGAAAAAAAAGTGGTAGGAAAAATCATAGAAACAAAATAAATACATTAGATAAGGGGGCACAGGGCTTTCTTTGGTGGTGGGAATGGTATGGAGCTATACCTCTACTATTATCTGACAACCTTGTAAATCATGATTAAATCACTAATAAAAAAGATAAATGAGCAAAACGTTAGATAGCAATTTTTGTTTCTAGAATTTCAAAGAAGAGGAAACTGGCATGAGTAAATAACCCGAGTTAAGTGTGTTGAATGGGATTTAAAACCAGATCTTCAAACACTGATTCTAGGGTTTTTTTTCTTGTTCCCTTGCCAATCACCTATCCAGCCAGCCAGCCAGCCAGCCAGTAAAATTATATTGAGCACATGCTACGTGACAGGCAAGACTCCAGGCTCAGGAATTCAGTGGTGAATTCTTGGCATCATTGGCTTGATATGTTCATGTAGGGGAGACTGGTTGGTTATCATGAAAAAAGACGTTAGGATAGGGAGAAGAATGGCATTTATTTTTTTGTTTGTTTTAAATATTTATTTATTTTCCCTTTTGTTGGCCTTGTTTTTTTATTGTTGTAGTTATTATTGTTGTTGTTATTGATGTTGTCGCTGTTAGACAGGACAGAGAGAAATGGAGAGAAGAGGGGAACACAGAGCGGGGGAAAGAAAGACAGACACCTGCAGACCTGCTTCACCACCTGTGAAGCGACTCCCCTGCAGGTGGGGAGCCGGGGGCTCGAACCTGCATCCTTATGCCGGTCCTTGCGCTTTGTGCCACGTGCGCTTAACCCACTGAGCGACCGCCCGACTCCCGGCATTTAAATTTTTAAAAATAAATTTATTTTATTTTGTGGTCTGGGAGGTAGGTGGCACAGAGGATAAAGCATGAGACAGTCAAGCTCGAGTTAAGTCCTCAGCAGGACATGTACCAGACTGATGTCTATTTTTTTCTCTCTCCTTTCCATTAATAAATTATTTAAAAATTATTTTATTGGAAAATAGGCACAGAGAGAAAGGTACAGAGAAAAACCAGAACACTGCTCATCTCTGGCTAATTAATTAATAGTGTTGGGGGATCTTGGAGCCTCAGGCATGAAAATGGTTTGCATAACTATTATGCTATCTCTCCAGCCCAGGAGTGGCATTTTAGGGTGATTTGTGCTTGGCCAGAACTTTTCACTAGCGTCCAGGGACTCTAATGAAGCGAAAGATTCTGGGTGCCAGGTTGCCTCCCAAACCAGTCCTTGGCAGTAAGCCTCCCCAGGAGTACCAGAGCGCATGCTCCCTGCGGCTCCGAGGATTTAGACCTTGCCGCAGTCTGTCCGGAGGCAACTGCGCAGGCGCTTGGGCCTCAGACACCACCCAATGGGAGCTTCCTTTTGCGGTTGTGGTCCCGCCCCAGGCCCTCCTTTCTGCTTCCGCTTCCGGCCCTGCCGCGGTCCTGGTCAAAGATGGCGGCGGGGGCTGTGTCCCGGCTTTCCAGGCTGCTGGGTCAGTCCCGGCCACCGCGGGGGCGGCCTATGTCGAGCGGCTCCCACGGCGAGGAAGGCTCAGGTGCGGCGGCTGGGTCTGGCGGGGCGGACGTCAGCCCCGGTCTAGCGGGGCAGGGCGGGGTGTGACCTTGGCCCGAGGCCTTGGGGGCCGGGTGGGCGAGACGGGCCGGCGTGTGGACTGAGCGGTCTGCCTCTCCGCAGCTCGCATGTGGAAGGCCCTCACCTTCTTCGTGGCGCTGCCCGGGGTGGGAGTGAGCATGCTGAACGTCTTCCTGAAGGCGCAGCACGGAGAGCACGAGAGGCCCGACTTCGTCCCCTACCCGCATCTCCGCATCAGGTCCAAGGTACGCCACTCCGGACGCCCCGACCACGGCCGTGGATTTCCTCCGGTGTTGCCGATGGGAAACAGACTTTTAATAAGAGGCGTGTCTGTTTCCTTCAAGGTCATTATAAAAAGCGTCCATCGGTTTTCTTTGTCACTGTTTGTTTATTTGTTTACTTACTTTAATGAGAGAATTGCAGAAAGTCACAAAGAGACAGAAGGAAAGAGCTCGTTTTTCAGTGCTTTATCCCAACCGTATATAGTACTGTTCTGAAACGGTAGTTCGTTTGTGGAGGTTTGAAACAGAGGGGAAGGGGGAGAGAGAAGGGAAAGGAAAAAAAAAAAAAACTTGCAGCCGTGCTTCCCCTCCCGCGGGTGGGAGCCGGGGGCTTGAACCTGAGTCCTTGAGCCTAGTGACTTGTGCTCTTCCTCCGTCTTAGTGTTAAAGGTGCAGAGCAGTTCGCTTCTAGGACATCCAGGTATCTGGCAGGTACTAACTGACCAGCTTTCTCTCTCTTCTTTTAGCCAATTGTCTTAACTATTTGTCCCTGGGCTGTTGATGTAGATGTAAAGGTTGCTGGGATTTTTTTTTTTTTAATATTTATTTATTTCCTTTTTGTTGCACTTTTTAAAAATATTTATTTATTCCCTTTTGTTGCCCTTGTTTTATTGTTGTAGTTATTATTGTTGTTGTTATTGATGTCGTTGTTGTTGGATAGTACAGAGAAATGGAGAGAGGAGGGGGAAGACAGAGAGGGGGAGAGAAAGACAGACACCTGCAGACCTGCTTCACCGCCTGGGAAGCGACTCCCCTGCAGGTGGGGAGCCGGGGGCTTTTTAAGTCTGGGGTCCCAGGTTTGTGCCAAGTGCCCATAACCGGCTGTGCTACCACCCAGACTCCCTGCTTTTTGTTTTTTGTTTGTAAACAAGAGCCCTGTCTGGTTCCTGAATCACTTAGTCCAGGTAGAATTCATTTGGTCTCACGGAAATTTAACCCAGATTTATGGATCCTGAGGAGATTTTGAGTCTCACTCCCACCCTTGTGCAGTAAAACTATTTAGAAACCTTAGAGGAGGTGTATTTATTTAGTTAAGCAGCACCCTTGCCTGTAAGGCCTGAGTAGTAGTACCCATGCCTCCAGATACTGTGACATTCCCCAGAGGGATATTTATTTCTCAAGACAAAGCCGCTGCCCTGGAGCAGTGTTTTCAAGGGTTGCAAGAAGGACGGAAGATTGTGGTTTCCAGTCCAGAGACTTACAACAGGTCTGGAGTGAAACCCAGAAGTCTACATGTGAGGAAATATCTCTCCCACACCCACCTCTGTTCTTATACAGGAGGTTTGAAGATCATCATGTTACATATTGGATAGAGAGAGACATAAGAGGGAGATACTCACAGCCCTGCTTCACTGTGCCTGTAAAGTTCCTCCCTGCAGGTGGGGCGGGCCGTTGAACCCGGACCTTTGTGCACTGCACTATGTGTGCTGTACCGGGTGCACCACTGCCCAGCCTCCAGATTACACCCAAACACAGCTCTCACTGGCTACCAGAAAGACCTACTTATTTATTTATTTTTTAAAGTATTTTATTTATTTTTAAGAGAGATGCAGAGAGACACAGAGAAACACCAAAGCACTGCTCAGCTCTGGCTTAATGGTGGTGCAGGGGATTGAACCTGGGACTTCGGAGCCTCAGGCATGACAGTCTCTTTGCATAACCATTATGCTATCTACCCTCACCTACCAGAAAGACTTATAAGTAACTTAACATTTCCTACTGTATACTTTAAGGACTGCCCTGGAAGTAGTAAATCTGCTTAAATTTTTAAATTATTTTTTAATTTTACAGTATCTTTGGCATTTAAAAAAATTTTATTTATTAAGGGATAGAGACAAATTGAGAGGGAAGGGAGACTGACACAGAGATACTTACAACCCTGCTTTACTACTCATGAAGTTTTCCCCCTGCAGGTGGGGATTGGGGGCTTAAACCTGGGTCCTTGCACTGCAGTGTGTGCACTTATTAACCAGATGTGCCACCTCCTGGTCCCTAAAATTTTTCTTTTCTTTTTTTGTCTCCAGGGTTATTGCTGGGGCTCAGTCCTAGCACTATGAATCCACTGCTCCTGGAAGCCATTTTTCCCATTTTGTTGCCCTTGTTGTTGTTGTTGGATAGGACAGAGAGAAGTCGAGAGAAGAGGGGGAGAGAAAGACAGACTCCTGCAGACCTGCTTCACCACTTGTGAAGCGACCCCCGCATCTGGGGAGCCAGGGGCTCGAACCAGTATCCTTGCTCTTCATGCCGTGTGCACTTAACCCACTGTGCTACTGCTTGGCCCCAATTTTTGTTTTTACCAGAATACTAGTCAGCCCTGGTTAATGATGGTTAATGGTGGTTAAGCCCTGGTTAATGATTGAACCTGGGGCCTCTAGGGCCTTAGGCATACTGTATAAACCACTATGCTATTTCCCCTTTTCCCACTTACCCTGTCTTAAGCAATTCATGACAGTTGTTTCTGAATTGTTTTCTGGAATTGCCTAATGAACATCTTCACTCCACAGCCCTTTCCCTGGGGAGATGGTAACCACAGTCTATTCCATAACCCTCATGTGAATCCGCTGCCAACCGGCTATGAAGACGAATAAAGAGAATCTGGACCAGTATTCAGTTCAAGCCTGGGAGACCACAGCACTAGTTTGGACCATTACTCTGCATACGGACCAAAAAAGTGTATGGGACCTTAGCTCACCTTCTTTACTTGTATCAATCTCTAACCAGGATACTGATCTTCCATCCATGCTTGTGGCAGGAGATGGCTTAAATAAATAACTCAGAATGGTCATGAGTTGACAGTTGCTTTCTTTTTTCCCTCCCTGACAGTTGCTTCCTTTGCTGGTATTGTATCTATTTCAGTAATAAAAAGTATGTAACTGCTGTTTACAGCGTTTCTGGGCCAACTCAGGCTTCTAGATGTCTGTATACACCAGAGGATTTCTCTGGCACATGTGATGCCGGGGATAGAACTCTAGATCTCATGCTTGAGCGCAGTGATTCTATCCGCTGTGTTACCTCCTGGGCTTTTGGGTAGTTTATGAGGAGAATGTCCTTGGTTTCCAGTACCTGGGGTGTGTAAATGAGGTGACATGTAGGGCCAAGCAAGTATCGACAGTAGCTTCTGATAAAACTCAGGATGGCACGGGCACTGAATAGACAGCAGAAGGGTGCTGTTTACATCTGAAAAATTACCCGTGCTTCTCCGGTATTGCTTCTCACGTCAGTTGTCTGTCCTGCTCCACCAGCATTTGCTACAATAGCCCCCATTGGTCAGCTAATTTTCTCCAAAGGTATTGGGTTGTGGTTCATCCCCCAAGCAGCAAAAACGCTCGAGAGTCAGGTGCCTTTGGAGAAGCAGGAAACAACATTTCTGCAATAGTATGGACTTTGTTTCTGGAATCCAAGCCTTCCTAATCTCTTAAGAATTGAGAAGGCAGGAGTCAGGCGGTAGCGCAGAGGGTTAAGCGCACGTGGCGCAAAACGCAAGGACTGGCATAAGTATCCAGGTTCAAGCCCCCAGCTCCCCACCTACAGGGAAGTCGCTTTACAGGTCTGCAGGTGTCTGTCTTTCTCTCCTCCTCTCTGTCTTCCCCTCCTCTCTCCATTTCTCTCTGTCCTATCCAACAACATCAATAATAACTACAACAATAAAACAACAAGGACAACAAAAGGGAATAAATAAATAAATATTTTTTTTTAAATGTGGTCCGGGAGGTGGCACAGTGGATAAAGCATCAGACTTTCAAGCATGAGGTCCTGAGTTCAATCCCCAGCAGCACATGTACCAGAGTGATGTCTGGCTCTTTTTCTCTCCTCCTATGTTTCTCATTAATAAATAAAATCTAAAAAAATAAAAAAATTAAATATAAAAAATTTTAAAAAAAGAATTGAGAAGGGGGTTGGTGGTGGCACACCTGGTTGAACACACACATGGATTTTCTCAATTTGTCCTATCAAACTAGAAGGGAGGTGGGGTAAGGAATGAAGAAAAGAAAAAAAAAGGCTGCTGGGAGTGGTGGATTCATAGTGCCAAAACCAAGCCTCAGTGACAACCCTGGTGGCAGACTTGCAAGCTTGAGGCTCTTAGCTTGTTCCCCAGGTTCAGTCCTCAGCACCAAAATAAGCCAGGGCTGACAAGTGCTTTGAATAAGAAGCATTTTTGATTTCACCATGGACTTCTAATTTTCCTTTAAAAAATTTTTTTTGGGGGGACTGGTGTGCTGGCACACCTGGTTGAGTATATGTTACAGTGTGCGAGGACCCAGGTTCAAGCCCCCCAGTCTCCACCTGCAGGGGGAAAGTTTGCAAGTGTGTTGCAGGTGTCTCCCTCTTAAAATCTTTATTATCTTTACTTGATAGAGACAGCCAGAAGGGGAGATAGAGAGGGAAGGGAGAGAGACCTGCAGCCTGCTTCACCACTTGTGAAGCTTTCCCCCTGCAGGTGGGGACTGGGGGCTTGAACCCTGTTCTTGTGCATTGTAATGTGCACTCAACCAGGTGCGCCACCATCTGGCCCCTCTCCCTCTTTATCTCTCCTACCCTCTAAATTTCTGACTATCTCTATCCAATAAATAATAAAAAATTTCCCTTTGAAAACCAGAACACTGCTCAGCTCTGGTTTATGGATTGAATTTGGGAGCTTCAGAGATGAAAAGTCTTTTTGCGTAACTGTATCTGATACTTTTATCTTTCAAAAAATTCAGGGTTAGGAGAGGGACCTGGGTAGTGGCACAGTGGATAAAGCAGTGGACTTTAAGTATGGGGTCCCAAGTTTGAGCCTCAGCACTGCATGTGTTGGAGTCATAATCTAGTTGTCTCCCCTTTCTCACCAAGCTGTATTTTTTGCCTCCAGAGTTATTGCTGGGGCTCAGTGCCTGCACCACTAATCCACTGCTCCTGGAGGCTGTTTTTTCCCTTGTGTTGCCCCGGTAGTTTTATTGTTGTTGTGGTTGTTGTTGTTATTGATGTTGTTGGATAGGACAGAGAAATTGAGAGGAGGGGAGACAGAAAGGGGGAGAGAACCACTTGTGAAGCGACCCTCCTGCAGGTGGGGAGCCGGGGGCTTGAATTAGGATTGTTGCACTTTGCGCTATGTGCACTTAACCCACTGTGCTACCTACCACCTGACCCCCCCAAACTTTTTTTTTTTTTTATATTTTATTTTATTTTTGAGAGATGCAGAGAAAGAGGGAGAGAGAGACACCAGAGCACTGCCCAGCTCTGGCTTATGGTAGCCCGGGGGATTGAACCTGGGACTTCAGAGCCTCAGGCACGAGTCTCTTTGTATAACCATTATGCTATCTACCCCTGCCCACCTTTTTATTTTTATTATTTTAAATATTTTATTTATTTATTCATGAGAAAGATAGGAGAGAAAGAACCAGACATCACTCTGGTACATGTGCCACCGGGGATTGAACTCAGGGCCTCATGCTTGAGAGTACAGCGCTTTATCCACTGGGCCACTTCCCGGACCACCTTTATTTTTTTATAATAGGTGAGACCACAGCACTGTTTGATTCTTCACGAAGCTCCTGGTGCAGTGCACGGCACATCCATGTGGTGCCAATGGCTCGAACCAGGGTTCTTGAGCATGGTGAATCGCGTGCTGTACCAAGTGAGCTATCTCCTGCCCCCCAACAACTACTTTGTGATAGAACGTAAACCTATTTAATTTTAGCTTGATGCTTAGCTTCTTTCAGTTACTAGGCCCCGGATATATTTTTTAATCTTTGTATAATGAAGCTAAACCAGTCAGAAGTAAATGTAGAATTTTTGGTGCTGGGAGATTGAACCTGGGACCTCAGAGCCTCAAGCTTGAGAGTTTGTTTGCATAACCATTCTATTTCCCCTGCCCACTGCAGAATATCTTGAACCTGGGACCTCCAAGCCTCAAGCTTGAGAGTCTGTTTGCATAACCATTCTATCTCCCCTGCCCACTGTAGAATATTTTGAAATTACAATAAGGACTACTCATTCTAAATAAAAAACACTAATTAGTAAAACAGAAAGAAGTAGAATTTAGGTCTTTTGTAAACTAAGCTTCGTAACTGTCTTTAGACATTTCGGGAGACTAGGATATTCTAATGGGATTTTACCTTATCCCAACACTTATAAAATTATGTAATTCTTTCATCTGTAATATAGAATCAGCATTAAAATGATAGCTGTGTAACTTACCATGGAAATAAAGCTTAAAAATTGTAGCTTGGGGCTGGGGAGAAAGAACAGTTATGCAAAAACAAACTTTTTTTTGCCCCCAGCCTTATTTCTAGGGCTCAATGCCTCTACATCCAAATCTTCCATTTTATTTATTTCCAGTGAAGGAGATACAGACATGCACTGCTCAGCTTTGGTTTGTGGTGATGTTAGGAGTTAAACCTGGGACCTGAGTCTCAGGCATGAAGGTCTTTTGCATAATCACTATGCTGTCTCCCAAGACCTGTTCTTTATTAGATAGCAGATACTGAGAGTACAGAGGGATAGAGGCACCTACAACACTGCGTCACTACCCATCAAACTTTCCCTTGCAGGTGGGAAGCCTGTGCATGGTAACTTGTGAGCTCAACTGGGTACAGCCAGTTGAGCACCAAAGGTCCCAGGTTTAATCCTCAGCCAGAACTGAATTTTCTTGCTGCTGGGAGCGTCGTGCCTGCATAGTTCCACTGCTCCTGGTGTACTCCCCTCCCCTCTGCCCCACAGTGGGTGAAAGACAGCACAGCTTGTGAAGCACCCCATTTGTGTGGGGCTCTCATGGTGGCCCTGGGCTTGAACCTGAGTTCGTGTGCATGGTGGGAAGTCTTATGGCTAGAATTGAGTGGTTCCTAATTACTATGATACTACTTTCCTTAAAGCTAATGTTCACCCTTAATTTTATTTTTTAAATACTTACTCCCTTTTGTTGCCCTTGTTTTTTATTGTTGTAGTTATTATTGACGTTGTTGGATAGGACAGAGAGAAATGGAGAGAGGAGGGGAAGACAGAGAGGGGAAGAGAAAGATAGACACCTGCAGATCTGCTTCACCACCTGTGAAGCAACTCCCCTGCAGGTGGGGAGCTGGGGGCTCGAACCAGGATCCTTACACGGGTCCTTGTGCTTTTCGCCACATGCGCTTAACCTGCTGCGCTACCACTCCCATTCACCCTTAATTTATAAAACTTGTAAAAATGTTTTCCAGTGTGTATGTGCAGTTTGTGGTGTTAAGAGTAATAGTGATTCCATGAAATGCACTGGGTTCCAGGGGTAAATGATAGAAACTGAATTTGCAATTTATTCCATCATCATGATTATAGACAATACAGGGCATGGTAGATAAATAAGGTAAATCAAGCAAATCCCATCCACCTATTTAACCAGATGCAGATGCAGCATTCTGGCATTTTATGATACAGGGTTTTACTTCATTCATTGACTTCAGTTGAAAGCTGAGAACAGTAAATCTTTATAATCCAGGTTCCTCTTCCATAGCTACTGTAAAAGGCCTTAATATCTCTCTATGCTGTAAGCTCTGAAATGAGGCTCACTGCAGCATTTTTGAAATTTGTGTTAATCTGAGGTAACCTTAAGGCAGGGAACTGTCTGCTAAAAACTGTTATGCTGGGATCCCTTTTCAGACCATTAGCTCCCTGAGAGAAAAGAGATGTCCTAACCAATTACTTCCATGAGCTGACCCTGCCAGAGTACCAGATGTTCTTACAGCATAACTTAAGCCAACTTTGACAAGTTTTTCATTACTTACATACATACAAGATATATTTAAAGCTGATTCCAGACTGAATATTGCAACCATAATCCCAAGCAATCACTCAGATTGAGCACACTGAGTTTTGGCACAATGCCAGACAAGTGAGACATTCATCTCAGAGCAGACTGAGGAGCATCGTTTGCAAACGGAAGTCTGCACCGACAAAAGTTCAGAGTCCCTCAATATCCTGACAGTCCGTTTTCAAGGTGACAAGGTCAAGAAGAACCTTCAGGCTTTTCTTTGCTATGGCCCATGAACTCCAGTCCTTCGATGGGAATCTCCTTCTCCTTTATTGCTTTCTGGTGGGAGGAGAAAACACATCGTAAAGGTGTCTAAGAAGCTTGAGAGCTGTAGTTTGTAAATAAAGTGACAGTATTGGGGGTCAGGCGGTAGTAGCACAGCGGGTTAAGCGCACATGGTGTGAAGCACAGGAACTGGCATAAGGATCCCGGTTCGAGCCCCCGGCTCCCCACCTGCAGGGGAGTCGCTTCACAAGCGGTGAAGCAGGTCTGCAGGTGTCTGTCTTTCTCTCCCCCTCTCTGTCTTCCCCTCCTCTCTCCATTTCTCTCTGTCCTATCCAACAATGATGACATCGATATGAACAATAATAACTACAACAATACAAACAAGGGCAACAAAAGGGAAAATGAATAAATATATATTAAAGAATAATAAAGTGACAGTACAAAAGTAAAATTAGGGGGCGGTGTACCCCTTCACTATGCACAGCACCCAGGTTTAAGCACGTGAGATACAGAGCTGGAGGTGTCTCTGCCTCTTCTCAATTTCTCTGTCCTACTAAAATAAGTGGGATTAAAAAGAAAGTAAAACTAGGCTAAACTGTAAGGACTGCCATGACTCAACCCCCCTACTTCTTTTAACAAGTACCTTTCTGAGGAAAACAAGTGCGACACTAGAGACTGGAAAGAAGTTGTGAGGAAATCTTTAACATTTAGAAGTGAGACAAACGGGAGTCGGGCTGTAGCGCAGCGGGCTAAGCGCAGGTGGCGCAAAGCACAAGGACCGGCATAAGGATCCCGGTTCGAGCCCCCGGTTCCCCACCTGCAGGGGAGTCGCTTCACAGGCGGTGAAGCAGGTCTGCAGGTGTCTGTCTTTCTCTCCCCCACTCTGTCTTCCCCTCCTCTCTCCATTTCTCTCTGTCCTATCCAACAACGACGACATCAACAACAACAATAACTACAACAATAAAACAACAAGGGCAACAAAAGGGAATAAATAAAATAAATATTTAAAAAAAAAAAGAAGTGAGACAAACTCAAGCACATGTGTTGTTGGCGGACTATGTTTAAATCTGGATTAAGGAGCCGGGAAAGCTTTGCGAGTGGTGAAGCAGGGCTGCAGGCGTCTCGCTCTCCCCTCCCTCTCTCATCCCCTTCCCTCTAGATTTCTGGCACTCTCTAATAAAAAAAAATAATTAAAAAAAAATCAAAGAATAATTATAAAGCCCACAACGTCTAATATACCAGAAAAGCCAACACCCCGAGAAAACAAAACAAGGAAACCTGATTCGAGTGAACTAATCATTCTATTTCTGGGCGTGAGTGTTCCATGTATAGAATACGAATAACCATACCCACTCCTGAGAGTTGGGAGGATGAGCATTCACGAACCAGAAAATGTTACTATGCTTCACGAACAGTAAAATATTGAAAAACAAAATTTTTTTTTTTTTACTTTGACACTCGGGGATAGTCGGAAGGTTTTGTTGCGGACGGTATGCCACAGAGCTCCTGCCCCGGTTTCGTAGAGGCTTCCCACTGCCGGTGCTCGAGTCCCACACGCCCCAGAGAGGACGCGGGGCTCGGGGCGGACAGAGGCGGAAGGGCTCGGGCTGCAGCTCACCTGAACGCACTGCTGGTAGCGCTTGAAGAGGTCGGTGCACGGGTCCCCGGAGCCGTCTCCCTTGAGAAACTTCTCGGCAAACCAGCGATTGAAGCACTGATCGTACTCGCGCTTCATATCGGTGCATGCCTCCCCTACGCTGTTCATGGCGGCGGCGGCGGCGGAAGCGGCGGCGGAAGCGGCGGCGGCGGCGCGCTCTGATGACATCACTCACAGGCGCGTCGCCGGCGTTACGTCAGGGAGGCCGTCGGCCGAGAGGGATGTGGGCGCGGGTGGCGCGGCTGGGCCGTTGGGCTCTGGTGGGCGGGCATCGAGCCTTCGCCACGGAGGTGTGTCGGGTGAGAACCGGAGGCGTTTAGGCGGGTGGCCCGACGGGTTCGGACCCAGGACGGGCCCCGCGATGACCCTCCCGCTCCCCCCCAGGGCGGAGGCCGGGTGACGGCGGAGGTGATCGCGCACCTGGAGCGACTAGCGCTCGTGGACTTCGGCAGCCGGGAGGCCGTGGCGCGGCTGGAGAAAGCCATCGCCTTCGCCGAGCGCCTCCACGCGGTGGACACGGAGCGGGTGGAGCCCCTGGAGTCGGTCCTGGAGGACAGGTGAGCGCGGGAGGCCTTTTCCTTTCGGTGGCGCTCGGCTGTCTCCGGACAGCGCCGGGATGAGATGGGTGCAGCGCTTGACCCGCGGGCTCCCCCTCCGCCTGGTCCGTCGTGGAGCCTGTCTGTCTTGGAAGTCTGTCCAGCGTCGTGAGCATCAGCAGCCGCGCCGTGTCATCAGAGCGAGGAACCTGGGGACCTCAGGTCTGGAGGTGCTTCTGCACAACTGCCATGCTCTGGCCGGCAGCCCCAGCGGAGATGAGAGCTCTCCGGCTCCCCGTCGCGCCCGCAGGCCAAGTCCTCTCTTTCTCCGGGAGCTCTGCACTCTTCCCTTTTGCGGGAACATTCTGCCTCCTTGGTAGGCTCGGCTCAGCTCATCTCTGCAGGGACTGTCACTCTCTTCTTGGGCCGGCTTGCTTGCTTTGACATGTTTATTTATTATTATTATTATTATTATCATCATTATTTTTAAAGATTTATCGGGAGTCGGGCGGTAGCACAGCGGGCTAAGCGCACGTGGCGCGAAGCGCAAGAGCCGGTAGAAGGATCCCAGTTCGAGCTCCCGGCTCCCCACCTGCAGGGGAGTCGCTTCACAGGCGGTGAGGCAGGTCAGCAGGTGTCTGTCTTTTCCTCCCCCTCTCTGTCTTCCCCTCCTCTCTCCATTTCTCTCTGTCCTATCCAACAATAACAACTACAGCAATAAAACAAGGGCAACAAAAGGGAAAATAAATGTAATTTTTAAAAAGATTTATTTATTCCCTTTTGTTGCCCTTGTTTTATTGTTGTTGTTATTGATGTTGTCGTTGTTGGATAGGACAGAAAGAAATGGAGAGAGGAGGGGAAGACAGAGAGGGGGAGAGAAAGACAGACACCTGCAGACCTGCTTCACCGCCTGTGAAGCGACTCCCCTGCAGGTGGGGAGCCGGGGGCTCGAACTGGGATCCTCACACCAGTCCTTGCCCTTCCTGCTGTGCCACCTGCACTTAACCTGCTGCACTACCACCCGACTCCTCCCCCGCTTTTTTAAACTGTATTTTATTTGATAGGACAGAGAAATTTAGAGGGAAGTGGGAGATAGGGAGGAAGAGGGAGAGAGACACGCCTACAGCCCTGCTTCACCACGTGTGAAGCTTTCCCCCTGCAGGTGGGGACCAGGGGCTTGAACCCAGGTCCTTGTGCGCTGTGACCTGTGCGCTTAACCAGGTGCGCCACCACCACCCGACCCCTTGACACGTTTTGTCTTGTTACTAGAATGTGAGGTCACATCTGACTTCCTTAGTTTGAGTCACAATCTCAGAATTCAGAATGTCCACATTTTGAACTAGTGATAGCTTACAGAAACATGTGAGTGCATCAAGATGTTTCCAGTCCAGGTGCTCAGGGTTATGCAAAAATTCAGCTCATAATATTTTTTTAAAAGCCCAAGTGTCCGTTGTGGCTAAAAGTATCACCATTCAATACATTCTCCTGCAGTTGTTAAGAAATAATGAAAATATGCTATGAAAAGATGAGCAAGGTTACTTGCACGCCTGGCGCTCCATGTTCCATCCCCAATGTGCTGCATCAGAGCAGGGCTCCGGCTTTTTTCTCTTCTGAAACTGTCTCTGCATCATTTGAAGAGAAAGAAAAAACAAGCTAAGCCCAGAACACTGTGTATGGCATTAGTGCTTTAGATTGAATTTATGTACCCTGGTATATTTTTGCTCTGTCCCTCAAAAGGGCATGCATGAAACTGTTAACAATGCTTAGTTATAAGAAAAAGTGGAAATACATAGGGAAATTTTATTTGTATTTTATTTCATCAGAGCACTGTTTAGCTCTATGTTACGGTAGTGCTGGGGATTGAACCTGGAACTTCTGGTGCCTCAGGCATGAGTCTTTTGTACAACCATTTTGCTATCTACCCAGCACCAAAGGAAATTCTATAACTAGTTGATTGTTACCAAGGCCACTAACAAAAATAACATTAAGCAGGGTTATTACTAAGATTTATTTATATATGATTGAAAATTAGAGCATCTCTTGGACACATTCAATGCCAGGGATCAAACTAGAGCACTCCCCAGCTCTGGCTTATGGTGGTGTCTGGGATTGAACCTGGGACCTCAGAGCCTTAGGAATAAAACCACTTTGCTATCTCTCCACCCTTGTTTGGTATTTAAGGGGGTAAGTTTTGTTTTTCTGGAAATTTCATTTAATAGGAAAACTAATTACTAAATGATTAAGTCAGTTATATCTGCCTCTCAGAAGTAGAATTTTTTTGGTTTTTGTCATCAGGGTTATCACTGGAGCTCTGTGCCTACATGATGAATCCACTGTTCTCGGCTTTTTTTTTCTTTTTTGGATAGAAATTGAGAGGTGAGGGGGCCAGGTGGTAGCACACAGATTAAGCACATAGTGTGAAGTGCAAGGATCCCAGTTCCAGCCCTCGGCTCCCCACCTGCCAGGGGAGTCACAAGCGGTGTCTGTCTTTCTCTCCCCATCTCTGTCTTCTCTCTCTCAATTTCTCTCTGTCCTATTCAACAACAACAAAAATGGAAAAATGTGCCACCAAATTTTTGGATTCATGTGGATTCATGTTGTAGGCACTGAGCCCCAGCTATAACCCTGGAGGCGAAAGAAAGAAGGGAAGAAAGAAAGAAATTGAGAGGGGAGGGAAAAACAGAAAAGGGAGGAGACACCTGCAGACCTACTTCACCACCCATGAAGCTTCTTCCTTGCAGGTAGGGAGTGCAGACTCCAACCTGGGTCCTTGTGAATGGTAACATGCACTCTACTGGGTGCACCACCACCTGGCCCCCAGTTAGAAGCTTTTAACCACCTGTTGGTGGCAGTAGAGTGTCAGTTAAAGTTTTTTGTTTTTTTTTTAAATCTTCATTTATTGGATAGAGACAGCCAGATATCAAGAGGGAAGGGGGTGATAGAGAAGGAGAGACACAAAGACCTACAGCACTGCTTCACCACTCGCAAAACTTTTCCCCCTGCAGGTGGGGACTGGGGACTCGAACCGGGGACGGGGGTCCTTACACATTTTAATACATGCACTCAACCAGGTGCACCACCACCCAACCCCCTTTTTCTTCTTTATAGAAGTTTTTTTTTTTTTTAAATTTAATTTTGTATATTTATTTTCCCTTTTGTTGCCCTTGGTTTTTTATTGTTGTAGTTATTTTTGTTGTTATTGATGTTGTCGTAGGTAGATAGAAATGGAGAGAGGAGGGGAAGACAGAGAGGGGGAGAGAAAGACAGACACCTGCAGACCTGCTTCACCGCCTGTGAATTGACTCCCCTGCAGGTGGGGAGCTGGGGGCTCAAACCGGGATCGTTAACGCTGGTCCTTGCGCTTTGTCTCACGTGCACTTAACCTGTTGCACTACCACCTGATTCCCTTTATTATTGGATAGAGACAGAGAGAAATTGAGAGGGGAAGGAGAGATAGGGAAAGAGACAGAGAGACATCTGCAGTCCTGCTGCACCACTCGTGAAGCTTTCCCCCTGCAGGTGGGGACGAGGGGATTGAACCTGGGACCTTGTGCACTGTGATATGAGCACTTAACCAGGTGCGCTGCTGCCTGGCCCTTTCAGTTAAAATCTTTAACTGCTCTCAGGAGCCTGAGAGTCCCCACCTGTGGGGATAAATAAGGTATTGGTGGCGGCACTCTAGGTCCACAGGTATATAGAAGACCCTGAATGGCAGTGGGGACTGGGGTGCCGAACTCCTGAAAGGGGCCACTGCTCTCCTGAAGTCTCTCTTCTTGCCATGAGAATGCAGGCCCAGCACTGTCAAATCTTTTTTTTGTTTGTTTGTTTTGTTATAGTGAACTGTGTTCTTTTTTTTTTTTTTCTTTTTAAGATTTTATTTATTTATTAATGAGAAACATAGGAGAGAGCCAGACATCACTCTGGTACATGTGCTGCTGGGGGTTGAACTCAGGACATGCTTGAGAGTCCGATGCTTTTTTATCCAGTGCACCACCTCCCGGACCACCTATAATTTTTTTTAAAAATATTTTCCCTTTTGTTCTTGTTTTTTATTGTTGTTGTTATTGATGTCATGTTAGGACAGAGAAATGGAGAGAGGAGGGGAAGACGGGGGGGAGAGAAAGATAGACACCTGCAGACCTGCTTCACCGCCTGTGAAGCGACTCCCCTGCAGGTGGGGAGCCGGGGGCTCGAACTGGGATCCTTTACGCCGGTCCTTGCGGTTTGCACCACCTGCCCTTAACCCGCGGCGCTACCGCCCGACTCCTGACCCCGCTTTTTGTTTTTAACCTTCAGGTTTTCTTAGATAAGTGCATCATTCTCTTCATGGTTTTTGTTAAGAATGCAACCTTACATTTTTGGCAAGAAACACAGTCTGGGAAGATGGAAGCACCACATGCTGATAGTACCAAATCCTGGAAGGTTCTACGTGTCTCACTCTGCACTGTGTTTATTGTTTCTAGCACTGCACTGGGTGTCACAAAAGAAATAGGACTAGTCCTTTCTTAAAAGAAAGACATGACAAGTTGACTCCGACTGTCTATGCAGCCTTCGCCTCGTCCTCTGTCTGGCTGAAAGCTGAGAGAGCTTGGTTGCTTGTCTATCCGACATTGAGGAGACTGTTTATTTTTTTTCAAATCTCTGGCTCACTACTTTCTTATTGTATAGAGATAGAGAGGAGTTGAGAGGGAAGACAAGGAAGGAGACAGAGACACCTACAGCCCTGCTTCACCACTTGTGAAGCTTTCCCCCTGCAGGTGGGGTCCAGGGGCTTGAACCTGGGTCCTTGTGGACTGTAATGTGTGCACTCAACCAGGTGCGCCACCACTCGGCCCCAAACATTACAACTGTTATTTATTTATTTATTAGATAGAGATAGAGAGGAAAAGAGACAGAGAGAGACACCTGCAGCCCTGCTACCCTGCAGGTGGGGAGCCGGGAGCTTGAACCGGGATCCTTAAGCTGGTCCTTGCACTTCATGGCGCACGCACCTAACTTGCTGCACTATCGCCTGACTCCCTTTGATTCCCTTTATACTTATCTCCAGCAGAAGCAATGGACTCATAATAGTTATTTAAGGGGGCCGAGCAGTAGCGCAGAGGGTTAAGCACACATGGTGCGAAACACAAGGACTGGTGTAAGGATCCCTGTTCAAGCCCCCGGCTCCCCACCTGTAGGGGGTCAATTCACAAGTGAAGCAGGTCTGCAGGTCTTTCTCCCCCTCTCTCACTTTCTCTCTGTCCTATCCAATAACAATAACAGCAGCAAGAACAAGGGCAACAAAATAGGAAGAATGGCCTCTAGGAGCACTGGATTTGTGGTGCAGGCCGAGCCCCAGTGAGGCAAAAAAAAGTTATTTTAAAAAGTAGATATAATATACACAAACTACTGTATTTTACTTTTTTTTTTAAATTTTCCCCTTTTGTTGCTGTTTTTGTTGTTATGGTTGTTGATGTCGTCATCATTGGATCTGTGCATTTCTATTATTCCCACGTTAACTTTTTCTCACTGCATTATTCCAGATAGAGAGGGAGAAATACCTCAGCCTTGCTTTACCACTCATGGAACTTGTGGTACACATGGTGCTTCATTGGGTGCGAGGTGCTCAATCCTGGGCCTCGTGCATGGTAGGGCACATGCTTAGTGGGTAAGCGATCTCCTGCCTTCGCCCCTCCAGTGTCTGACACAGCTCCACTGAAGAATAATGGCCACTTGCCACACCCACACCTCCACCTCTGAGCAGGGACTTAAGAATCGGCTCCCCCCTTGCCATGCTACTCAGTGTAGCTTGTTACAGTCATGGGCGTGAGCACACAGCCACCACCCCACCGTCCAGTAAGCTCTGTTCATCTGTGTTGCTCTCTTGTTGCCAGTAATTGAACCTCAGGAGTGCACACAGGCAAGGCAGGTCCTTTCTGTGGAGCTGCCTTCCTAGCCCTTTTCTCGGAGAGGGTAACCCTGAGCTTCTGCTTTTGTAGATGTCTGTACTTGAGACCTGACAATGTGGTGGAAGGCAACTGCGTAGAAGAAATACTGCAAAACTCCCATCGGGTTGTAGAGGAGTATTTTGTGGCCCCGCCAGGTATGTGCTGCGCCAAGTACTTTAACAGTGAACTAAGACCGGAGGAGGAGTCGTGGTGGTGTGTGAAAGCACTCTGAGAAGCGTGCACTGGACAGGTGCTAATGGTGCTCAGAGGGCATAGGCTTCCAACTTGAAGTTCTAGGAAGTTCTGGGGGTGGGACTTACCAGATCATGTTCATACCTTAAACTTAGTGTTATATGTCAGTTACACCACAGTAAAACTAAAAATTACAAAATCTGTGTTAACAATGAAGGGGAAAAAATGGGGACAGGAGAAAAATAGCTCAGTACAGCACAGTACTTTTAAGCCTGAGACCCCTGGTTCTATCCGCAGCATAGTATATGGCAGAGCAGAGCAATGCTCTTTAAAAAGAGAAAGATTGGGCGGGGGTAGATAGCATAATGGTTATGCAAAGAAACTCTCATGCCTGAGGCTCCAAGTCCTAGGTTCAATCCCCTGCACCACAGCCAGAGCTGAGCAGTGCTCTGGTAAAATAATAATAGCAAGCCGGTGGGTAGTGCAGCGGGTTAAGCACATGTGGTGCAAAGTGAAAGGACCGGTGTAAGGATTCCGGTTCCAGCCCCCGGCCCCCACCTACAGGGGAGTCGCTTCACAAGCGGTGAAGCCGGTCTGCAGGTGTCTTATCTTTCTCTCTCCCTCTGTCTTCCTGTCCTCTCTAACAACGATGACATCAATAACAACAAGAAAATAATTACTACAACCATGAAAAATAGCAAGGGCAACAAAAGGGAAAATAAATTTAAAAAAATAATAATAAATAAAAGAAAAAGTTTAGGAGGCCCAGGAGATGGTATAGTGAGTAATTTTTGGACTCTCAGGCATGAGAGTTTGATCCCTGGTATCCCATGAGTCAGAGTGGTACTCTGGTTCTTTCTTTACTTCTCATTAAGTTAAAAAAAAAATTGTGGTGGCACACCTGGTTAAGTGCACACATTACAGTGCACAAGGATCCAGGTTCAAGCCCCTGGTCCCCACCTGCATGGGGAAAGCTTCATGAGTGGTGAAGCAGGGCTGCAGGTGTCTCTCACTCCCTCTCGATCTTCTCCTTTCCACTCTTGATTTCTGGCTGTCTCTATCAAATAAAGATTTTTTAAAAAGTTACAATATTCTATTGAATAAAATTTTTTTAAAGGTACTTTAAAATATTTTTAAGTATTTATTTTTCCCTTTTGTTGCCCTTGTTATTGATGTCATCATTGTTGGATAGGACAGAGAGAAATGGAGAGAGGAGGGGAAGACAGAGGGGGGAGAGAAAGACAGACACCTGCAGACCTGCTTCACCGCCTGTGAAGCTTCTCCCCTGCATGTGGGGAGCGGGGGGGGGGGGGGGGGGCTCGAACCGGGATCCTTACGCTGGACCTTGCGCTTTGTGCCACATGCACTTAACCCATTGCGCTATAGCCCGAATCCCAATTTTTTTTTTTTTTTAAAGAAGACACACAGAACATTCAGGAATCGACTCAGCCTCCTGCTTGAGACCTCAGAGCTTTATCCACTGTACTTTTCACTTTTTTTTTTTTTTTTGCCTCCAGGGTTACTGCTGAGGCTCGGTGCCTGCACCACCACGAATCCACTGCTCCTGGTGGCCATCTTTTTTGTTCATTGTTGTATTTGTTGCTGTTGCTGCTGTTGTTGGATAGGACAGAGAGAAATTGAGAGGGGAGGGGAAGACAGAGAGGCAGAGAAAGACAGACACCTGCAGACCTGCTTCACTGCAAAGCAACCCCCTGCAGGTGGGGAGCCAGGGGCTTGAACCGGGATCCTTGTGCCAGTCCTTGTGCTTCATACTATGTGTCCTTAACCTGGTATACTACCACCCGGCCCCTTTTACTCTTTAAAAACAATGGAGGTAAAGGAACTGTCTTAGGGATGACACTTGCTCTTATAGGGCCTGTCGATTACAAAAATGTGCAGAAAGGGTTGTGTAGTGCTCAGTCCGGAGCTAAGTTTAGGCTAAAGAGGCAAGTGGCATTCACTGCTCAGCGCTGGGGGTAGTTGCTGTTTCAGCAGACATCTCTACCTCCACTGAACACGCATGCCACTTGTCAGATATACTGTTACATCAAAATTTGCTACTTGGGAAAAAGTTGAGCTCACAGCCAATCTTTCCCTCTACTCCTCTCTGTACATAAATGACTAACCCATTCTGGCTCCATTTTGAGAAGTGCACTGATTTGACTTCACTTAGAACTGTGATTCTTGGGAGTTGGGCAGTAGCGCAGCGGGTTAAGGGGGCATAAGGATCCCAGTTCGAACCCCCGGCTACCCACCTGCAAGGGAGTCGCTTCACAAGTGGTGAAGCAGGTCTGCAGGTGTCTTTCTCTCCCTCCTCTCTCCATTTCTCTCTGTCCTATCCAACAACGACATCAATAACAATAACTACAACAAAACAAGGGCAACAAAAAGAATAAATTTAAAAAAAAATTTTTTTTAATTTATTTATGAGAAAGATAGAGGGAGAGAGAAAGAACCAGACATCACTCTGGCACATGTGCTGCCGGGGATCGAACTCGAGACCTCATGCTTGAGAGTCCAAAGCTTTACCACTGCGCCACCTCCCGGACCACAAGAATAAATATTTTTAAAAAATTAAAAAAAAAAAACAACTGATTCTTTTGTCATCATTAGAAAATCATGATAGTGGGGCCAGGTGGTGGCACATCTAATTAAGTGCATGTATTACTATGCACAGAGACCCAGGTTCAAGTTCCCAGTCCCCAACTAAAGGTGTGTCTCTTTATCTCCCCCTCACTCTCAATTTCTGTCCTATCAAATAAATTAAGGTTAAAAAAAACAAAACAACAACAACAAAAAAACAGGATAGTAGCTACACTCATTTCCATGACAAACCCAAGTGAAAAGCTAGCTAAGCTTAATTATTTTTGTTGTTTTCAAACAGGTAATCTCTCTCTGCCAGAGATGGAGTGACAAGAGCCCCTCTCACGTGACTGTGTAGTACTCTGGGAAGGGGTATCCTGTGAATACATGGCTTTCTAGTACGATAAGTTATGTCTACTATTCTTCTGGAGTGTGTGTGTGTGTGTCCGTCCGTCCGTGTGTCCGTGTCTGATGTGATCCAGGAGGTGGCACAGTGAATAGAGCTACTGGACTTGAAGTGTCAGGTTTGATATCAAACCACATGTCCACAGTGATGTTCTGATTGTCTTTCTCCATCTCTCTCACTGGTCAACAAAGAAGTTTTTGTTTAATCTGACTGATAATCTGAATCGTAGTTTCTAGTTTAGTTGTTATTTCCATCAGCCTGATCACCCTTTTATCTTAAGGAACATACCTGAATTTGTTCTTGGGTACCCCCTTGTTCCAGGCATAGGACTGACTCATTGGCACCCCTAAACTAGAACCACCCACTGTCCTACAAAATGACTTACATGCACAAGAGCACTAGCTACCCACTAGTTTCTTGAGATGATAATAGCTTTGGGATACCTACTGTATTGAGTACTTCAAATTTGTGTGTGTGTGTGGGGGGGAGATGGGCTGAGTGTTAACAGTTTGTACCACATTAATAAGGAAGTAGGGGGAGTCAGGCGGTAGCGCAGCAGGTTAAGTGCAGGTGGTGCAAAGCACAAAGACCAGCCGTAAGGATCCCGGTTTGAGCCCCCGGCTCCCCACCTGCCGGGGAATCGCTTCACAGGTGGTGAAGCAGGTCTGCAGGTGTCTATCTTTTCTCTTCCTCTCTGTCTTCCCCTCCTGTCTCCATTTCTCTCTGTCCTATCCAACAATAGCAACTACAACAATAAAAAGAAACAACAAGGGCAACAAAAGGGAATAAATAATAAGGAAGTAGGGAGGGAATTAAGGAGAATAACGGATATATTTATGGCCTTGACAGCTCCATTTGTCTGTGATCCTTGTGCTGTTTAAACTCTGGTCTACATATTTCCACTCCTTTCCCCTCTCTACAGTGTTCCTTTCCTTTTTCCTTAAGACAGTTTGATATATAGACTTAACCTTAAAATAAAACAACTCCAAACCTCCCACTGGGCTCTGTCAGCACCATCGGAATAACCTTTATCCCCAAATAAAATGATGTAGTCCTGCACAAGTTTCCGCTGCAACTCATTTAAAAAAAAAAATTAAGGACACCACACATACCAATTACTAAATGTTTAAAATATATTTCTAAACATAATGGGCTGACTCAGTCACAGTAACTGTTGATCTCCATTGCAGAGCAAGTCACAAAGACAGCATTGACATCCCTTCCCCCCACCCCCCAAAAAAAATCAGGTGAAAAATATACTTATTTCTGAACTAAAACCTTAATTTCTGCAGTTTAAAAAAGTTTTACTGCTAGTATAGCCCTGGTAGAAGTTATGTAGTTTTCTTTCCTTTAAGAGAAATAAAAAGAAAAGTTCCGAAGAGACTAAATCATTAATATGTGGAATGTAGATTCTGAGCACAGAGCAGCTCAGTTTACCTAGAAAATAACCAGGACAAAAGCCGGTCACCTTGTCTCAATAAGGTCTAAAAGGAGAGAAGTAATGGGGAGAACCCCTGCTTTGGTATGGAGAATCCCGGCCCCTTGACCCAGACCGAGACCGTGAGTAGCCATAGCTCGTGCTTCTTTCTGGATAAACTCGGATGTAAGCAGTTTCACCCTGAAATTTGAACAAAGAATAAGGGGGGAAATCAAACTCAAAAGAATAAAATAAAATACGAATATAGTTGCCTTAAGATAACTGCTAAGTACTGAGCATTAACTGTCTGCCTGACACAGTAGCTCATCAAGCCCTCACCATGCGGCTGAGGTATTAGCAAATGCTCTCACTAGCCCACTCAGTCAGTTAGGAAAACTGGATGTTATCTGCCCAAGGCAACACAAATAATAAACAGCAACCTTATATGTGGTAAATCCTGGCTACTACTGTTAATGTATCTGAATTATAGCTACTGACCCTCAGAACACAAGAATGGGAAAGGATGTCACAAGTTATGTAATTCAAGCCGCAGCAGCCTCAAGTATGTTTCTTCAGACGGGCGCCCATGGAAGAACTAACGGGTATTTAACACCTTCCAGATATTAGGACCAGGGCCAGATGTTCTAGTTATCTTCGTAATTTACCTTCTTGGTGAGTCTTAAAAGGTGGCGTTGTTATTATAACTTTCGCATATGAAGGAACTAGGGATCAGAAACTTCAGATATTAAAAGCAACAGGGGAGTCATGTCCAGGCCGGCTTGTCTCCAGACCCTTCCTGCCCAGCCAGCATCCTAGGAACATCTAAAAGATGTTAAGATGAGGGAGTCGGGCTGTAGCGCAGCGGGTTAAGCGCAGGTGGCGCAAAGCACAAGGACCGGCATAAGGATCCCGGTTCGAACCCCAGCTCCCCACCTGCAGGGGAGTCGCTTCACAGGTGGTGAAGCAGGTCTGTAGGTGTCTATGTTTCTCTCCCCCTCTCTGTCTTCCCCTCCTCTCTCCATTTCTCTCTGTCCTATCCAACAACGACAACAACAATAATAACTACAACAATAAAAAAAAAAACAAGGGCAACAAAAGGGAGTAAATAAATAAAATAAATATTAAAAAAAAAGATGTTAAGATGGAAGAAGTTGGATGCTTTTTCCTGTGAAGTCATTTAACGCTATTTACCCTAACAGATGTCCCGCTTTGCAGTCTAGCTGAGGGCCAAGTGCTGTTTTGTTACTACTCTGAATTCAAGTCCTAGAGGACAGTCAGGCAAGACTCACTGTTAAATAATACAGCCTCCAAGCCATGAAGTCAGAGAACTGTGCAACTCTGTAGAAAAAGCAGTGGGCCAAGAAATCCATGTGCTCAGACATTCCCCTTAACAACATTCTAGCCACTGCAACAGCTCCCAGGCCACCTTAGTTGGTTTTCCTTTTTCTTTTTTTAGGCTTGCTACACATGAGAGAGGTGTGTGTCTCTCGTGAGGCAGAGAGGAGAAACAAAGCAGAGCTGTACTCGGCGACATGTGGTGGCAGGGAGGAACCGGGAGCCTCGGGCATGAGAGAGCTGCTCGACCAGCTCAGCCGCCCCTCAGCTGCCACAGACATTTCTTTTTTCTTTTAAAGATTTTACTTATTAAGATAGGAAAGAGAAAGAACCGGACATCACATACATGTGCTACCGGGGGTTGAACCCCATGCTTGAGAATCCAATGCTTTATGCACTGAGCCACTTCCCGGACCACCCACAGACATTTCTTAACTTCATAGCAAGAAGGGAAATCAGGAGAAAAAATGTTCAGACTGAGAGGCCTAAAACAGTAGCCACCTTCTTTAAATGAAGAATATCGAGAACTGTGTCCTGAGGATGAGGTTATCAGCCATAAGAAAATGCTAAGGTGGACAGGGGTAGATAGCATAATGGTTATGCAAAGAGACTCATGTCTGAGGCTCTAAAGCTTCAGGTTCAGTCCAACCCTCTGTACCTCCATAAGCCAGAGGTGAGCACTGAATGCTCTGGTATAAAAAAAAAAAAGACGATGACAATGCCAGGGTGACATGAATGTCAAAGAGGATGCTGTACTGCATGCTGGGAAAAAGGAAAGTGGGAGCAGACGACTTGGCTCCATAGCAGTACCTTAGAAGGACTCAGGTGAGTGACTTGCAGAGCCCAGACTAGACCCAGAAGAGGAACTGCCATTACAGGTTCACGGAGAAACACTGCAGACCGAGCGCCTTGTGGCATGAGTGGCAGCACAAGGATGACATGGCACTAGTATCCTCTCTGGCCTAAAAACATGACTGTAGGGCTGAGGAAATGGCTTAGTGGTAGAGTGCATGCCTTGCACACATGAAAACCTGGGTACCATCCCCGGCACTGCGAAAAAAACCAGAAAGACAAAACCAAACAGAATACCCCACATGGTGGAGGGATGGGCTGGTGTCTCTTTCACACAATTTTAAAAAGTACTAGACAGTGGGGAAATAGCTGCCTTGGGCAGTGTGTCGCTTTGCCATGTACACAACACTAGTTCTACAAAGGACTTTCATGCTTAAGGCTCTGAGGTCCGAGGTTCAGTCCTCAGCATCGCCACATGCCAGAATTGAGCAATGCTCTGGTCTTTCTTTGTATATCTCATTAAAATAAATATTTTGCAGCCTGTGTGGTGGCTCACTGATAAAGCCCTCTCAAGCATGAGGCCCTGAGTTTGACTTCTAGCATCACAGCACTAGAGTAAGATACTTTTAGACGTCATTGAAAACCATAAGTACAGATACGTATGTGATCATCGGGCCGAGGCATGATGAACTTCTTGGCTCTGTCTTTTTTTGCCTCCAAGGTTACTGCTGGGGCTCAGTGCCTGCACCACGAATCCACTGTTTCTGGAGGCTATTTTTTTCCTTTTGTTGCCCTTGTTTTATCGTTATGGTTATTATTATTGTTATTTTTAGATAGAGAGAGGAGGGGGAGAGAAAGACACCTGCAAACCTGCTCACTGCTTGTGAAGTGACCCCTGTACAAGTGGGGAGCCACAGGCTCAAATCAGGATCCTTACACCAGTACTCGTGCTTGGCGCCGTGTGCACTTAATCTGCTGCGCAACCACCCAGCCCCGTCCAACTTAAATTTTTTTATTTTTATTTATGTTTTAAATTTTTTTTCCTCCAGGGTTATTGCTGGGCTCGGTGCCTGCACCATGAATCCACCGCTCCTGGAGGCCATTTTTCCCCCTTTTTGTTGCCCTAGTTGTTGCAGCCTCGTTGTGGTTATTATTATTGCCATTGTTGAGTTGCTTTGTTGTTGGATAGGACAGAGAGAAATGGAGAGAGAAGGGGAAGACAGAGAAGGGGAGAGAAAGATAGACACCTGCAGACCTGCTTCACCGCCTGTGAAGCGACTCCCCTGCAGGTGGGGAGCCGGGGGCTCGAACCGGGATCCTTACGCCGGTCCCTGCGCTTTGCGCCACGTGCGCTTAACCCACTGCGCCACCGCCCGACCCCCCCAACTTAAATTTTTAATGGTACCAAGAGGTCATCAAATGGCAAGTGTTCTCCTTGGGCTAGGTCAGTTTCAGGAGGAACGGCCTGAGTACAAGCTGGGCGACAGAGATGGCAACCCACCTCATGAGAGCGGAACTTGCTGTCATCCAGTTTATGCAGGGCGTATTCCATGTCTTCTCTTCTGAGATACTCAACCATTCCCATTCCATCCTTCAGCACATCTGCATAACAGACATCCCCAGCTTCTCGCATGTGGTCTTTCAGATCCTGCCAGCTGCCTGACGGTGGAAGTCCTAGGCACGGAGACACAAAAGAGGCCACATCCATCAGCCACATTAATTGCCCTACTAAAAGCCAGCAATATGTAGCATCCTTTCTCAGTCAAACTTAAATCCCGAGGGGCCCCAAATCTGGTAAGGGACTGTAAGCAAGAGAACACTGGCCTTTATCTTTCCAACAGAGCAAGAAGCTCATGCCACTATAGGTTTGGTATTTCTGAGAATTCAGTCTTCATAATACCAACCTCCCAAGACTGAGTTCCCAGTTTTTCTGTTATTCGATTTAAGAATTATGTTTTGTTTATTGTTATTTTAATGAGATGATACAAAGAAAAAGACACAAAAGACCAGAACACTGCTCAGCTCTGGCTTCTGATGCAGGGGAGTGAACCTGGGACCTCAGAGCCACAGGCATGAAAGTCTATCGCAGAACCATTATGCCGTCTCCCCAGCATCCTACCCCCCCAAGCGTTAATGACTGACAAACTAGACAAAGTACCTCTTAAAAGAACACCAACATTCTTCAATACAGTGGGGGGAAAGTTACAACTCGGAGGCTAAAACTAGTTGGGAGTCATACAACCCTACCTGGAGTCATGAAAGGAAATGTGCTTCTGCTCTCAAGGCTGTGTTTACCGCTCACAGCTCAGGACTGCGGCCATTTCCTAATAGTTTTCTAAGCAGGATTTCAGAGCAGCATGGAGAGAGAAAAAAGATATGTATGACATCCTGAAGAATGGAAGAGTTCTGGGGTTAAAAACTTACAAAGGGGTACAAGAAAGGCACACTGAGAGTAGCACTCTTAAGTACCATGGCAGTCTGCTGTGGCTGTGTGACAAACACATCTAATGAGACAGGCTTCATTCCACCAGGGCCCTAAAAATAGCCTTCCGACATGCAGAAGGCTTCAGGTCTCTACCAGTGTACTGATATTTTTTTAAATATCAAAATCTCTGTTAAAATATATATATATATAAAATCTCAAAAGCCACTAACCTTAGCATTCCCTACTCATCTAGTTCTTTCTGTATAGTACCGCGCACTAACCAATTGCGCCACCGGAGCTCCTCATCTAGTTCGTTCTTTCTGTATTTGGTAGTACAATCCATAAGATTCCGAGTTGTTTTCATTTTGACATAGTTCCAAAACCACAAGATCTGACCTTTTTTGCAGGATTCAAGGATAAGTTCAAATCTGGTTCCTGGAATGTCTTTCTAGCAAAGCTAATACAAAAATACATTCCAGAGGCCTGATTGAGTGCACATGTTACCATGCACAAGGACCCAGGCTCAAGCTTTCCACCTGCAAGGGGAAAGCTTCACAAGCAATGAAACCAGACTTTCTCTCTCTCTCTCTCTCTCTCTCTCTCTCCCTCCCCTCTCAGTTTCTCTCTGTCCTATCAAATAAAATAGAAAGTGGGGGGAAATGGCCACTGGGAGAAGTAGATCCACAGTACCAGCACCAAGCACAGGGGGTAACCCTGGTAGCAGTAAAAATAAAGGGGGGAAACATTCCAGAGAAAAGCATCTTTAGAATTCCAGCTCAGTGGATCATCTACCTGGCTTGATCCTAGGTAGCCTCCAGCAATTACAGGGAATAAGGAGATTGTCACCCACCAGAGCATTCACCTACTATGCGTGAGGCCACAGGTCTGAGCACTGCCACCATGTTGAACAACACTGGCAGACCTCCAGAGATGCTGGAGCAGTACTACGGTGATCCTCCCTCTCTATGAAATAAAAAATAATTTAAAAGTTGGCCCACTGGGAGTCAGGCAGTAACGCAGCAGGTTAAGCACATGTGGCGCAAAGGGCAAGGACTGGCGTAAGGATCCCGGCTCCCCACCTGCAGGGGAGTCACTTCACAGGCGGTGAAGCAGGTCTGCAGGTGTCTGTCTTTCTCTCCCCTCTCTGTCTTGCCCTCCTCTCTCCATTTCTCTGTCCTATCCAACAACAATGGCATTAATAACTACAACAATAAAACAAGGACAACAAAAAGGAATAAATATTAAAAAAAAACTACAAAGTCAATTAAAAAAAAGAAAAAGTTGGCCCAAGAGCAGTGCAATAGCAAATATATGAGGCACCAGTGACACACACACATTCCGACCAAGGCTGCACGATGCCTGCCTGGCTGGCAAGACAGGGCAGGGCTTCAGGACGAAAAGCAGGTCCTGTGGCTCCGTGCGCTGAAGAAGAGCTACCATTTCCTGGAGGCTGGGCTCTGCTAAGTCTTTTTACATGCTTCGCCTCATCTACTTTGGAACATACCTGAAACGAGGACTCGGAAATCAGATCTTCTTGAAGGAGGCCCGTTCCTGCCACCGCGGGGCCACGCACCCCGACTTCCGTAAGTCCTGGGGAACTCCACTCGAAGCCGATACTGGCCGTAATCGTAACCATTTCGTCCATAAACTGCATCCTCTGCATCTCTGCAAGAAAAGTTTGAAGTTAGTGCTTGCTGCTCAGGAAGCATGAGAAGAAAAATCTAGAATAAGAAACAAAGCAAAACAGGGTGTTGATGCACTATTGCTTTGGTTTATATTGGGATGGTATTGGTCATGATAATAAAAAGCATGTTGATTACGGAGAAGGCTTTCATGTCTGGGGCTTCAAGGTCCTATTCAATTCCCCCACACCACAAGCCAGAGCTGAGCAGTACTCTGGTAAAAAATAAATTGATAGGGGAGTCGGGCGGTAGCGCAGCGGGTTAAGTGCACGTGGCACAAAGCGCAAGGACCGGCATAAGGATCCCGGTTTGAGCCCCCGGCTCCCCACCAGCTGGGGAGTCACTTCACAGGCGGTGAAGCAGGTCTGCAGGTGTCTATCTTGGGAGTCAGGCGGTAGCGCAGCGGGTTAAGCGCAGGTGGCGCAAAGCGCAAGGAGCGGCATAAGGATCCCGGTTTGAGCCCCCGGCTCCCCACCTGCAGGGGAGTCGCTTCACAGGCGGTGAAGCAGGTCTGCAGGTATCTGTCTCTCTCTCCCCCTCTCTGTCTTCCCCTCCTGTCTCCATTTCTCTCTGTCCTATCCAACAATGACGACATCAATAACAACAACAATACAAGGGCAACAAAAGGAAATAAATATTAAAAAGAAAAGAAAAGAAAAGCAGACTCAGGGCACACAAAATAGCTCATTTGGACCGTGAGCTGCCTTGCAATGTGTGGCCGTCACCGCATGGTGGAAACTTGGGGGCCTTGGTCTCTTGCACCATCTCACTCTCCTTCATTTGCTTCTTTATAACCAGAGCACAGT